>NC_135411.1:14102476-14254976 GCF_051991245.1 Festucalex cinctus | reverse complement strand
AAGATGAAGCCGTGATAAACGAGGGAGCTCTTTAAGCAATTTTCGCCTTCAAGCCACCCTACCCCATGAGCCGAAATAAAAGAATATGGGAGGATTAATTAATTATTATCATCATCATCATTATTTTACAATGATTATTTTGTCGTCAGTCATTATGAACAGCTCGTTTCATATGGGTGAACTTCTGAGACCTAATTTATTTATTTTATTTTATTTATTTTTTTAACTCATTCACTGCCATTGACGGCTATAGACGTCATTTTTAATGGGCTGGCAGTGAATGAGTTAATAAAGCCGAGTTGAAATGTGGAGTTTAAAAGGGGCGTGAAGACTTTTTCTAACCATCATACGTGCATCATCCATTGTGTACTGACCTATGTAGCTGAGCAGCACAGGCAGAAAGATGAGGCCGTGCGCGGCACCCAGCAGCACGATGGCCAAGTACATGCGGAAGTAGAAGACTTGGAAGATCTGCGACTTGGACAGCGCCAGGATGAGGATGCCGCCGAACTTTGTCAGCGTGATCCCGCTGAACACCTGAAGCAAGAAAATATCAGTAGTGTTTGACAAAAAGGTTAACCTATACCTCAAGAGTCATAAAAACAGTCGGGGTTATCTTAGCAAGTAGAGCTGTCAAAATTAAATTGACAAGTCATCAATTATCAAATCAATCTACATCTGTTCTAATAAGTGAGTAATCTATAGCCGTTGTTTAAATTAAAATGGTCAAAACCCTCCAATTTCCGTCTCTCAACAGTATTTATTGTCTGATTTCTGAAGTACTTCTTTACAGTAGACTGATCACCTTTTGTATTTTATCAAAATAAGACATTTTCAAAACATTTCCTTTTACTTTGGAAAACAAAGACCGAACCAGTGACTGAATTAGTTTAAAAAATGTTGGTGAGTACAATCAACTCATCTCAATGATATTGCTGAATTGTACATTACCTCCTACTGGAAACCAGGGTTATTATAGTTTTCGAATTTTCATTTTAGTTAGTTTTTATTTTGCTTTGAGTTTTGTTTTTTAAATTGAGTTAGTATTAATTAGTTTTCAGGTTGGTTCTGTTAGTTTTTATTAGTTATTAGTTTTATTTATTTAACAAATGCTTAGTTTTAGTTTAGATTTAGTTAGTTTCAGCATTAGTTTTAGTTTTTTTTTTTTTTTTTTTTTATGTGTATTGCTTGGGCGCAATATTTTAAAAAACACCAAGGGAGCGATGTCATCTGAAGATGTGTTTTTCTATTGGCTGCTGCTAGATGACATCCTTATTCCGGTTAATATCAAAATAAAATATCCCCATAGGCTCATGAATTTTATCAAAGACTAAAACGAATGACTTTTATGCTATAATTAGTTTTGTAAACATAAAATGTAGTTTCAGTTAGTTTTCGTTTTAAAAAGAAATCATTTTCATTTTTAGTTTATTTTGTTAACAAAATATTTTTTTAATTTTAGTTGTTATAGTAGTTTTAGTTAATTAAAATAACCTTGCTGGGAACCACTTCTCTCAAATCTTAAACAAAATGGGCGACAGTGATCAATATCAACTTTCAAGTTAAGACTTACCGAGCTGCCCATGTGAGCCAGCGCCTCCTCAGCCCGTTCCACTCTGCTCTTCTTCATGCTGACGGAAAAAGCCCGAACCAGATGACTGCAGAACTCCACAGAAATCCCACAGGCCTGCAAAAGGAAACATTTGTACACGACAATTCTCGTATTAGGCTCACACTCGTCTCCTCACCATGACCAGATTGACGAGCGAGACGGCGTTGAGGCTGATGTTCCACAGCCACATGACGCCAAACATGTTGACCAGGATCATGGCGATGGTGCCGCACACCAGCACGGCCGACCACAGCTCGAAGCCCAGCAGCACCGTGGTGACCACGAAGATGGCGGCCAGCGACACGCTCAGGTTGAAGGCTGTGTCGTACGCGATGGTCAGGTACTGCTCGTAGAACACGTAGAAGACGCTGAAAAACAAAAAACAAAACAGGTGCTAGTTAGTGGTTAGTTGCTACCCCCCCTGACCGGTTTAATTGGATGAAGTTTCATTCTTGCAGCCGATTGTTGTCACATGTAGGACACTACTAGTGCTTGCCTGAAATTCCTTTATCTCTTTGGAGCCTCCTTAACTCATTCAATCTCCAAAACGTGTTAAAACGTTTTTAAATACTTTGTCCTTGACTCCCAAAAACGTGTTTACATGTTTATGCAGCTTCTGAGATGAAGAGGTGGCTTAAAGCAATGGTAGAAATTAAAAATAAATAAATAAATAAATGAAATGGCTAGCAGGTAGCAGCAGAGTATAAGAGATCAGCCAGGGCCATGTTACAACAAGCTCTTTTTGTAAGTGTTTTCACAAGGACTGTGAATATTGATGACATTTAGCTATATTATAATGCTAATTGCTGCAAAACGCAAATAGATACAAATATACTTTTTTTTTCCTGATGAAAGAAGAGACTAATTTTTCTTTTGCTAGGTTAACGTTTTTATAGCAATAGAATATTCTGTACACCTTGCAAAATCTGTCAAAATCCAGTAAAACAGCCAGGAGCGAAGGAGGTTCCTTCAGTGAAAATGGCTTGGAGTCAATGAGTTAACCACGTTTTTTGGATGTTTTTTTTTTCCTTCACTCTGTCCCATAGCTCAGAAATATAAGGGATACAACAGATTGTTGTCACATGTAGGGCAGAGAACCAAAATTTGGAAGAAATTCATCAAGTCTTGTATTGTCATTGTAGGCTTCTTTCCAGCTTCCCTCACCAGTTGACTTTGTCAGGAGTACAGCAGACTGCTATCATATGGAGGACATAGCCAGTACTTGCCAAAAATTCCTGCAGATATCTAAACGTTGCGGTTGGGCTTTGTACAGCCTCCCTAATCAGCTATCTTGGAAGAGGCCTCTGTATTGGGCATGCTAACCGTAGCCCAAAAGTATGATCAAGTCAAATATGCATGACAAATTTGTACTTGCCAGAAATTCCTGGAAATCTAAGTCTCGTTGCAGCCTCGATGACCAGTTTTGTCAGATCTTTGTAAGAAAAAAACCTCTTGGCCTGATATAGATGAATAGTGGTTGGCTCTTTTTACATGATGTATGCTACAAAATCAGCATTTTGCAGCATTACCAGAGATTTAAAAAAAATATGTGATGTCAAATTCAACTAATTTTATATTAAAACCTATTACACTGCAATATTTGATAAATTACAGCAACTTGCACATTTCTTTTTCTACAAGCAGCAGCGTGTTACACACAGACTTTTTGTATGACAGTACAAGCAGGACTCACCTGTAGGCAAAGACCTTGTGGTCCATGGTCTGGCTGATGTTGCCAGCTAAGATGCGGGCCATTTTTAAAGCGTCAATGTAGTCCGACGACTCCTTCAGGATGGTGTGAAAGGTCATGAAGTAGCTGGCTCCCACCTGGGTGTTGTTGGGATAAACGTCCACGGCTGTGGCGTAGGCTGCATGGCCGCTGCAATGAAAACAGACAGTGAGCTTGGTGATGGGATACATAATTAAAAAAAAAAAAAAAACATACGCGCAAAAACTCAGGAGATGGAATTACCCTTTTCCACACTTAGCGTTGGGATTGTCCGACAGGAACATGGGGAGAAAGTGCATGAAGTCATCACCGACGGGCCTCTGCTTCCCGCTTTGTGTCATGGGTCGACAGTGCACACATGACGGGTCCACCACTAGAAAACCACAAGCCAATTGGTAAGAATCGGAGTGCGTTCTGTATAGGAACATGATATTTGGTTGTTAAGGAATTGGCTCAAGTCATTTTCCACAGTTTGTTCTTGTTTATGGAGGACCAAAAATGCCCAAATTAAGAATAAATAAACAAAACTGAATATAAAAACGGCTATAAAAATATAATTAAAAAAAAACAAAAAAACATACGTACATATATAAATAACAGTAAACATAAATACAAACCTAAAACACAAGATTAAAAAAATAAAAATAAATCCAAAAGTGAAAGTGGAAATACAACAATAAATATATAAATAGAATTAAATGTCAATCAGCTCTGCTCTCATATTTATTTATTTCATGCTTCAGATGCTGTCAGCATGAAATCCGTAAACTTGTGTGAAGTTGTCCAGCAATTCCAGTCGCAAGTTGTGGTGAGAGTGGACAAGCTTGTCGTCCATTTCTGGAGCTCTCCATGCAAGCCGACAAGACTTCCTTGTTAACTAACCCGCTCACTCTAAGAAGTTTGCAATAGCGGAGTCTAACCAAGACACGCGTTGGACCGCCCACATTTCCACATTTATTTTTACATTTATTTTTAGAATCTCATGTATGCATTTTTAATTTTATTGACTGATTTATTATCTCTATTTTGTACGTATGTTTACTTTTATTTATTATATCTACATATTTTGTTGTTTTTATTTTCATTTATTTATTTTTATTATTACATTTTATATCCATTTGTATTTTCACATTTATTTATTGATTCATTTTGAATTTTGCCATTTTTTTGGTGAATGAAGTTAATCCCAGAGTTCGGACAAGAAGCAGGGTAACACCCTGACCTGCCCATAAGTCAACCAAACACCACACGTTGTTTTGTCTAAGAAGATGCTACAGTATATTGTTTGTCTTCAGTTACAAGAGACATTCAGTGAATTTTCTGATAGCTGACATGAGGATTTAGGCTGTTGGTCAGCTTGCCTGAACAGATGCCTTTTCAGATGATTGCGCGCTTGTGCTTTTCTTGCATTTGAGCATAGACTTGCACTTTTGCTTTTCTTACATTTGAGCACAGACTTGCACTTTTTGCAAGTATCTTTGCTACCGCTTTCATTTTCAGAGCCTTGCTCTAATTTGCTACGCCGACCAACCCCATATTGATTTCTGCGAGGCATCCGTAATGTTCTTGCCAAAACAGCTGAAGGGTGATTAACTTCAAGCTATTATTGTTATTGTACGGTGGTAAAGCCGATGTGTCAACTAGCTGGTTCGACTATAAACTAACTATAAATATTTTTCACCTTCTGTAAGAATACTGTGGTGTCAAAAACACGCTTGTGCCGGTGTGTTGGCCTGTTCGTTGCGTGCAAAGGTAATAGTTAGAATGTAGGGGAAAAGTCAGCCAGAGAGTTGTTGACATTAGATAAAGATTTACCTGAAGCGTTACAGAAAGCTCCTGTGGCGTTGTAATAACGACAGCAGGTGGACTGCGGCTTGACCCAGTCGAAATAGTCGTCCAGCCAGGAGGAAGGCGTGAAGGCGATGGTGGAGCTGAAAGTTGAAAAAATAACTAAATAAAAATTTCATGGTGTCGCTTACATTTTTAAACATTTTAATTTGAAGATGCAAGACGTACTAGTTGCTGATGAGCGACGCGGAGTAGACCTGTTGCACCAGAGAATTGTTGTTGCAGCCCACGCCACCGCACACGGCGTTTTGGCCTTCAAGGCTGCTGTAGTTCAGGCCGTCTTCCACTACAAAGTAGACCGGCGCTCCCGTGTGGAGATACTGACTCAGGTTCTTGAAGTACTCCAACACATAGGAATCCTGTTTGAGCAAAAATAAAAAAATTAAAAAAAATCACACGAGGATACATTTTATTATTATACACAATGGACTGAATTTTGATGGTTTTAACAAATGTTGGAAAATATCCCAATTGGCTTACATCAGGCATGGAAAGTTGCTGATCCAGTCCAATCTCAACTTTATTCACCACAGCAATACTAAAGGACAAGGCTCCCACAAACACAGCCACCTGAACAGAGATGATTATTTTAAACTTATGGATCAAACGACAACTTTGGTTTAAAATTAAATATGGCTGTTGCAGACGCATTCCACTGATGCACTTACAATAATGGGCCGCACCCACTCTTTGAGGATGAACGGCGCATACAGCTTCTTGAAAAAGCGGAAGAGGATGCTGTCCGTCTTTGTTTCGTGACCTTCAGGAAACTTGGCGCAGCAGATGATGTCCAGACGATTCGCCTTTTGTGACAGCAGCACAATTTAGGAAATTCTGCTATAATCATCCTGAATGCGTTGCCAATGTTGAGGCCCACCTCCTGCCTCTTCAGATCCAAGCCCAGAAGGCTAACAAAACAGCTGATCTGCAACAGGAAATCAATAAAAACAGCCAGGCCAGCAAAAAGGGAGAAGGTCCTGACTGCAGGCATGTTCGACAGTGCTCCTGCAGAAAAACAAGAAATGAGAAAATGCGTCACTCACCATTGAGAACATTCGGGATATTCGCTTTCAACGTCATGTGTTTTTGTATACCCAGAAAGAAGGCCACTGTTTCGGAAAAAGAGGACAGGAATATGCTTGGCGCGACGTCACCGAGGATGCGACCTATCTGTTGGTGAAGTTCCTCCTGGGGCATCCGCTCATCTCGCTAACAAAAAAAAAACAAAAACAAAAACAAGAATAGATTAAGTACCCCTTTAAGCAGAATGCCCCCTAATTGGGGGCCTCTCGGACTCTGGACAAGAAATAGCGTGAAACAATGTACTAATCATGAAAGAATATAATCATGTCACATAAATTAACTCATTTACTCCCAAAAACGTATAAATACATTCTATTTGAAATGTATTAATGTCCCAAAGACATATTTACACGTTTTTTCATGCTAGAGCAGTGGTTCCCAACCACTGGGCCGTGGACCGGTACCAGGCCGTGGGCCTCTTTGGACGGGGCTGCACAGCTGGAAAAATAAAACTTACTCTTCTTCCGGTTAATTGAATAGCCGAGGCTTTAAAATGTTTGAATTTGAAAAGTGAGCGGATTCTCTCTGTTTACGACGGACTCTTGAGGCATGTCAAGATGCTAATTATCTCAGTCGCGTAGCGCTGATGCTAATCGACAGGTTAGCAAATGAGTAAAAAACATATTTGGAACGTTTCTTTGCAATGGAGAAAAAGCCCAGTGATGAGACAACACAGGAGCCACTGACCAAGAAGAAAAAGTAATGTACATGGACCAGCTCTAAATCCAGCGTTATGGTGAGTGAGTTACTCATGTGGTGCTTGGTTATGTTGGCGTACTTAAGGAGGGCGCTGTTCATATAGTTACATACAATGGGGCTTAGTTCACATTATTGTTATAGCTACAAAATACCCTAGTTCTTGTGTTGCTCGTATCATTCATAAGCATTACCATAGTGACCTCACCATATTAAAGCATTGATGTTACCCTTGTTATTAGGGGTGTTAAAAAAAAAAATCGATTCGGCGATATATCGCGATACTACATCGCGCGATTCTCTAATCGATTCAATTAAAAAAAATCGTTTTTTTTTGTTTTTTTTTAAGAGCTCAGAATTGTTCATTCGGTAGTCTTACCAATTCAACGTCTTATCATCATTGCCTTTTTTTTTTTTTTTTTTTTTTTTTTTTTTTTGTGTGTGAATCGATTTTTAAACTTCCATTTTTAATGGAAAAATATTCAACAAAACGTCTGACTTCGGGTTAGGATTCGCACCTTGAGCATGGAAGAATGTTATATGAACGGAACATTAAGCCTTAATATTTTATTTTAATGCTGTTCAAACATGAAACAGATTACAACCTCTATAAGACTGAAATTCCAGATAAATAAATAATACATTTTCATATAAATCTTACACTCTACAAGCTTACTGATTAGTATTTTCTAAATTTGAATGAAAAAAAATCGCAACAAGCGACTTATAAATTCGTATCGGGATTAATCGGTATCGAATCGAATCGTGACCTGTAAATCGTGATACGAATCGAATCGTCAGGTACTAGGCAATTCTCACCCCTACTTGTTATGGTGTCTGTGTTGCTAGTACCGGTACATAAAAATACATACATAGTGGATTTGCGTTTGTTGTTCTAGCTTTTTGATTAATTAACTGCTGAACATACTAGGCATCGCCACCCCAGCCCCACCAATCCGCCCCTCCCCACCCCCTTACTGGGTTGCTGGTCCGCGAAAGTTGTGGAAGCGGTCCATGGTGGAAAAAAGGTTGGAGACCACTGTGCTCAGAAGGCTTTGATGCAGCCTCTTAATTGCAGAGAAAGGGTGAAAAACATGGTAGTAATTACAAAAACGGCCAGCAGGTGGCAGCAGAGCATAATAGATCAACCAGGGGTATGATGAAAAGCTGTTTCCCCACAATTCAAAGCAGATTTGTGAATAATGATGAAACATAGCTATATTCTAATGCGAATTGCTGCAAAACGGAAACCGATAGAAATATAATTTTTTTTTCCTGATGAAAGAAGAGACTCTAATCTTTCTTTTGGTTGGTTCCATGCTTTTATAGCAAAAGAAAACAATATTCTGTGGGCCTTGCAAAATCAGTAAAACAGCCGAGAGCGAAGGGGATTGCTTCAGTGAAAATGGCTGGGAGTGAATGAGTTAACAAGTAACATATATTCTGATATTTACATATCTGAACAAATCTCACAAGTGTTCCCTTTATTATGACAAGAATTAGTAGGGGTGTGAATTGCCTCGTACCTGACGATTCGATTCGTATCACGATTCACAGGTCACGATTCGATTCGATACCGATTAATCCCGATACGAATTTATAAGTCGATTGTTGCGATTTTTTTTCATTCAAATTTAGAAAATACTAATCAGTAAGCTTGTAGAGTGTAAGATTTATATGAAAATGTATTATTTATTTATCTGAAATTTCAGTCTTATAGAGGTTGTAATCTGTTTCATGTTTAAACAGCATTAAAATAAAATATTAAGGCTTAATGTTCCGTTCATATAACATTCTTCCATGCTTAAGGTGTGAATCCTTAAAAAAAAAAAAAAAAAAAAAAAAAAAAAAAAAAAAAAAAAAAAAAAAATCGATTTTGCCTATTATTGAATCGATTCGAGAATCGCGCGATGTAGTATCGCGATATATCGCCGAATCGATTTTTTTTTAACACCCCTAAGAATTAGACCTTGTGGTTACAGAGATATCCTCTTTTTATTTTGGTTATGCAATTTTCTAGCAAAATCCTGAAAAATGACTTAGGGCTTAAAGGTTGAAGCCTGATTTGAAGGGGACCAGGTGATGGATTGAAGCGAGCACGTACCTGGTATGTTTGCACAATGATGAATATGTTGTCCACGCCGACAGCCAGCACCAGGAAGGGGATGACCTCGATGACGATGAGGGTGAGGGGGATGCCAAAGTAGCTGAAGATGCCCAACGAGGATGCAACTGAGCTCAGCACGATCAGGATGCCCGCTATGGCCAGAGAAATCTTGGAGTCCACCTGCATGTGTGCATGCAAAAAGTTCATCAATGTTGTACGACCTACAACATTCCAATTCTACTACTTGTCCTTCGACATTATTTGTCAATCTCATTAACTCCTATTCAAGTTTTGCAACTTTTCAAATAATTTTTTGCAACCATCATCTCTACCTGTAATATTTATTCAGCTAGTCAAGGCAGTGGGGCCTTGTCCTGTCTGTGTTGAATTGTTGTCGTTTTCCTATTTTTTTTTTTAAATCTCTTTTTATTAACCTGCTCCATATGACAAGCATCTTGAGATAACCTAAGAAGTGAATTGGTGCCATTAAGATAAAACTAAAATTCCCTTTCCCCTCCTCTGCTGCTCGCTTAATGTGAGCCATCAAGTCATGCAGCAGCAGGTTGAGCCGGTTTTATTGAATCTGCACTACGTGACGTGACGTGACGTGACGTGATGTGATGTGAACTCGTGATAGCGGCCGCTTACCAGCAGTCTCCTGCAGCTGTTGATGTGTCCCAGCGCCAGCGAGATGTAGACAAACATGATGGCATAGCTGAGGACGACGGTGCTGATGTCGCTGTTGCTCTCCCGGTTGATTTCGTCCTCAACGCTCCGCTCGGCACTGAAGGCGATGGTCAGGTTGGGGTTGCTGAACTCCTTCATGAAGCGGATGAATCTGGAGTGCACATACATACACACACTTTAGAGAATCTGTATATGTATCTTATCAGAAGCTAACACCATTAGCTAATGCTAATTGTGTTTTTGTCTTTGACAAGTCTTTGCATGTTTAGTCTAGCTGCCACTTGAAAATTGCAGATCTTCACTCTTCTTAGCTGGTGGAGAAACTGAGGATGTTTTGTAAATGAGTCATACCGTGACAGCACAATTCAGATTAATTCATAATGGCCTAATTCACTTTAAACAAAACAACTTACTCATTTTCCCACGCCCGAGCTTTGTCCAGCTTGTCAGTGTCGCTGAGGTAGTTGTTGATTGGGAAGGTGATGACAAGAGCGGTTGCGTTGTTATAGTTGGTGGCTGGCAAAAAAAAAAAAAAAGCAAACTAAATAAAGTACAAGCAAAAAAATAAATAAAAATGATCAACTGCCTCCTGACAAAAAATGTTTCTCGTAGCCAACTCTTAATACAGGAAATGGATGGATGAAGCGGCGATTCAGGAAAGGGAGGGTCTGTCTTACGAGGACTTAGGCCCTGGTCACACGGAAGCTTCGTTCCTCAAACTAATCTTGTACAGACAGAAACAAAGACATGTGAGTGTTCAAAAGAAGACGCTCAGGACGTTTAAAGGTTGTAATATATATTTCAAGTGGGTTTGCTTCACCACCTGGGAGACCATGTTGGTTTGTGTGCGGTGCTTGTGTGAGTGAGTAAAAAGAAAAGAAAAAAAAATAGCCAACAGGCCAAGACTTTTGAAGCTGCGAGGCCGCCATATTACTCCTCCCAAGAAACGTTTCTCAACATACTATTAGAGAACATTTGAGACCGTACTTAGTAGAAACAACAGCGGTCTAGAAACTGAGCGATAAAAGAAAAGCGGGTCTTCAAATTAGTTTAAACAGTAGTCTGCTCGCAAGATGGGAGGAGTAAGATGGCTGCCCTGATGCGTCAACGGCTTGCAAGGGCGCATATGGGCTAGTATCCAGTAATATATACAGATCAGTGAGATGAACACAGCAGAGGTGACATCACGCAAAACATTTTGCTGTAAAAGCATAAACGAGCTAAGGAGGTTGCGCAAAGCAACGACAACACGGCTATTCCCCATTGTTGTTGACAAGACTGGCGGTTCGTGCGCAGTCACGGGAGAATTACATCATCACTGGAGGAGTATCCCGCATATGGTGTCCACATTGGAACGTACGGGGTGCATTTCAAAATCTTTCCACTCTGGAGCCCGGTTCCAGAGAGTGATCAGTTTCAAGCTCAGAAACCGCGTTGCCGCCTGGACGAACTGCCCAAACGGTAAGAAACTTGTGCGGATACAGTGAAACAGACTTTCGTGTGGATGGGTCCTTAACTCTTTTACTGCCACACTTTATAAAAAAAAACACTTTAATATGACAAAGGCTTTGATCATTTATATCATCCTTGAAAACGTTCTGTTTCATCAAATTTCATACACATTGAGACCATTGAAAAGAGATGCAATGCTGCCATCTGCTGGCTATAGATAGTGATGGTTTTTGATTCCACAACTCATTGACCAGGCAGCATGTGCTGCACTTAGATGGTGAACAGCCCATTGATAAAAACAAACAAACAAACAAAACAAAAAACGTATTAACGTTTGTGGCGGCATACATTGTGATTTTACTAATCGTTATTAAACGTTTTTGGCGGTGGAAGAGTTAAAAGAAACACTAGGTCAAGTAATCATGGAACATGCAAAGTGACATTTTTTAAATATACTGTATATAGATATATTGTTCATTTCATTAGGAAGAGTATGGAAGTTTTTGGCTACTGTGCTGACCTACTTAAGAGGTGCACTTCAAACTGTAATTGCAGACTAATATAAACGAATAATATCAATACATGACTACCTTTTCTGACAGCAGCGGTCAAGTTAGTGACGCTACAACAGAATATCATTGACCAACATAGCACAGCATTGTTGAATGCAATAAAAATATCTACTGGCTGTGTATGGCCTGGTTACACTATTTTATAGGTGCAGAGGAAAATGTTGTCCTTGTACATAATTTAGTGTGTGTACTGTAAAGCTTACCGTCGTAGCCACCCATGGCAAGCCAAGGGAAGATGGGACCTCCAAATGTGCCGAGACAAGGATCGTGGAGTAGAGTGGTGTCATTGAGGGACGCTGGTGCGCTATAATACAAAAACATGGTGTTATGCTCTAATTCTCATTCATTATGAAACATTTTTGACTTCACACCTGCTTGGCAATGCATAAGATAGAAAAAGAAAAAGAGAGGAAAGTGAACCTGACACAGTAGAGGAAGTGGCTGTGAAAGTCGGCGTAAGTGTAGAAGTCGTCGCCTCGCCAGTGATCCAGTACAGCGTGGCTATTCTGGAAGTAGTTGAGCACACTGAAGATGGTGCAGTTGTCATTGTAAGGGGCCAGCGGGGCCAGGCAGATGTCCTTCAGCGTGACGTTTTGGCCTTCGTATGGGGCGACAAGCGCCTCGATGGCGAGCTGCAGGTCCAGCACCTGGTGGGTTTTTGGGGGGATTAAAGTAAGGAGAACAAACAATGGCTTTGTGGTTGCAGCAGCAGGTCTCTGGCGTCAGGCAAAATCCTCCAGTCATCACTTTTCAGGGCACCCCAGAAAAACAATGTTTGCTCACTCAGTAACATTGCATTGTCAAAAACAGGACCTCAACTTCAGACTGACATCACTCGACACCAAATTTCAACCCCCATGAAACAGACCATGAACATCCATCCATCCATCCATTTTCTTGGCCGCTTATTCCTCACAAGGGCCGCGGGGGGTGCTGGCGCCTATCTCAGCTAGCTCTGGGCAGTAGGCGGGGGACACCCAGGACTGGTTGCTAACCAATCGCAGGGCACACAGAGACGAACAACCATCCACACTCACAATCACACCTAGGGACAATTCGGAGCGCCCAATTAACCTGCCATGCATGTCTTTGGAATGTGGGAGGAGACCGGAGTACCCGGAGAAGACCCACGCGGGCACGGGGAGAACATGCAAACTCCACCCAGGAAGGCCGGAGCCTGGACTCGAACCGGAGTCCTCAGAACTGGGAGGCGGACGTGCTAACCACTCGCCCACCGTGCCGCCCAGACCATGAACAGCAAAATGTCATTTACAAAGCAATATTTAGGAATTTTTCAACATTCCAAAAAGATTTTCCAAACACTTCTGCCAAAACATTTACAGCTCGTTGAATGGTGCCTTTGTCATGGCCTGAGAGGGTCTGTATTGCTTTTACTGGAACTAAGCAAGCAATCCTGCCACACACAAGAAGAAGAAAAAAAACAAAAAAAACTACAATTGTGCTGACTGGTTTAACGCATACGTCACTTCCCCCTCTCCCCATTTGTTACAAAGCTGGAAGTCGATTCGAACATATATGTGCGATCTTGGTAGAAGCTGCAAAACAACGGAAAAGGTTTGTCTGAGCAGTCAAAAAAAAAAAAAAAAAAAAAGAAATATAAGAAAAAGGGATACAACCCGAATAAAAGTACTGTACAGACAGTCAAGGATCAATATTGGCCTGGCTTTCACCTGCTGGTGTGAGCTCAAAGATGACACTATGCGCAAGTCCTCATGGTAAATGTGGTCTTCCTACAGGCAAAGCACTACCGCTTTTGTCCATATGGTTCCGCCATAATCAGCAAAACCTGAAAGCTCCTTGGTGTTGCTTTAAACAGATATTTAATATCTTTATTTACTGTTACTTTAATTATTTGACAAGCGCTTTCAGGTTGGAACTGGGACAATCTGAGTGAGAAAAATCCGGCTTCCCACATTCCTCAAATGCAGCAAGTTCAATTCATTATTTATTTTTTTCTTGCAATGCCTTGAGACTTTAGTTAGGTAAGTACATAAAGTTGTAGCCATAAATGCTTAAAAGAAAAAAAAATCTATGTTTTTGGTTTCAGGCTCAATATTTTCATTTTGGTGCATCCCTAATTTCTATTCTTCTACAGTCATTTTTTAATTTCTAGGTCCTAAACATAAAACACCCACAAGAGGGTGACTGCGTCACAAGAACTGTCCGATACCTTAAAATAAGGTCAGGTATAAGGCCGCACGGTAGTCGAGTGGTTAGCACGTCCGCTTCCCAGTTCTGAGGTCTCCGGTTCGAGTTCAGGCTCGGACCTTCCTGGGTGGAGTTTGCATGTTCTCCCCGTGCCCGCGTGGGTCTTCTCCGGGTACTCCGGTCTCCTCCCACATTCCAAAGACATGCATGGCAGGTTAATTGGGCACTCCGAATTGTCCCGAGGTGTGCGTGTGAGTGTGGATGGTTGTTCGTCTCTGTGTGCCCTGCGATTGGCTGGCAACCAGTCCAGGGTGTCCCCCGCCTACTGCCCAGAGCCAGCTGAGATAGGCGCCAGCAGCCCCCGTGACCCTTGTGAGGAATAAGCGGTCAAGAAAATGGATGGATGGAGGTATAAGGCCGATACAGATACCTGGTATAGGTACTCACCCATCCAGAGCAGAAACAAAACAAAATCCAATCAAATAAAACAAAATAAAAGAAAAACTAAACTAAAATCAAAATGCTCATATAGAATACAATAATAAAAAAATAAATAAAATAAAATAAACAGACAAAATCAAAAGAAAACTTAAATTAACTTGAATTACTGACTTAGGAAAATAGAAAGCCAAGTTAAAAAAAATTGAAATGGTGCAATGCCAAGATGTTTCCCTTTAAGCGCCAAGTCAAGAAACTCAAAAACCAAGATGAATATAGTTTATGAATGAATAAAGATCTCTCCGACTCACCTGATGGAGGATGTCCTTATCCAAGATGGAGCCAAACGGGACGTCGGCGCCTCCGAAGTACGGTTTGTAGATGAAGGACTTGTTGAGCGGCGTTGTGATGATGAGCTGAGCCGTCCTGTAGAAAGGCCCAAAATGGCTGTCGAAGTAGTCCTTCTCCTGGCGCGCCTGGCTGCCTGGCGCCGACCACAGCTCCACGGGGTCGGTGGTGATGCGCATGTAGACCAGACCGCCCGAGGCGGCCATCACCAGGAGCAGGCTGCCCAGGATGACCAGACCCGGGTGGCGTACGCAGAACGAGCCCCATGAGCTGAAGACCACCCGCAGCATGTTCTCGAAACGCTCGCCCAGCGTCTCGCAGCATGATGCGTTGACTGTGGACACAATTTGACTGTTACTTTGCTTACGTGTCATTTCACATACGCTCAATTAATTTGAGTGAAATCCAATTACCAGCTTCGGGATTATCACTGTTGAGAGACAACGGGTTATTGCTATCCAATATGGGCCCGTACTCCGACAAGATTGTCCTTTTCCTAAGCAAAAGCACAATTAAACTAGTTAGAATTTAAACCAAAAGTCTTGTTTGAATTTACCTCTCCGTTAGCAAAAGGTTTGTTTTTAAAATAACATCAGTTCCTTTCATTAGTATAAATAGAGGTTAAACAGCGAGTTTACAAACAATTTTCGACGGCACCAAAATATTCTCTGGAGTGGCAAAAATGTCCGTTCAACAAGACAGCAGTTTGATTAGTTGTAGCAACCAATCTTTCACAGTCTCCATTTTTTCCACTTTGTTCCTTTCTCCGGAAACTAAAAACGACTGCCGGAATTGGCCATAAAATTCTGAGTGTGGAGGCCTAGCCAATACACGCCATAGCGACACCACTGAATAGAGCCTTCTAGCTGACGTCACTGCTTAGCTCCCGCTCCGCCTCCTGGAGGACAAGCCCCCCGTAACAAATGAATGTAGACTTGTACAGAGCTTGATTTTCGGCAAGTGTTTTCGTTAAAAGTAAGTATGAAATATGTCAAGTGTTGCAAAAAAACGTCCCGAGTAGGACACGACATTACTGCGACTCATTGAAACCAGCCGTTTGAAGCCGCTAGCTACAAAAAAATGGAGTTGGTTGGAGCGCAAAGTGAAAGTGGAAGCTTAAGGTATGTTGTTTTTGGTTGAAACAGTACGCTGATCACTACTTTCATGGTGTAAATTGTCATTCATTAAATCATTTGTGTCCGGATATACTCGTCTTGCTGTATATCAAAGTCTTCAAGCTATCGTAGCTTGCTAGCTGCTAACAAACAGACCGCACGTTTACAACAACAGAGATCTAGCCTGAGTTAAAGTGTTGTGATAATCGTGTAACTTTTTGTCCTAAATTACTTGAATACTTAGGCAAAAAAAAAGTATGAATGATTGTGTCACTAAAGATAATATGGTACATTCCTCACATCTGCCTGGAATTTACATTCAGAGGTTAATGTTGTGACCCACTGTATTTGAAAAAGAGAAAACCTACCTGATATAAAATGATCTGAGCATATCCTCGTACTTTTTGTGGGTGCAAAGCAGTTGAGTCGTAGTTTCATGCTAGCCACCGTGCTCGTCTTTCACTCTTCACCGTCTTCCGCCTGGTTTAGAATCACTGACGGCAGCCGAAAGAATGATCTCATCTTTCTTTGAGCCAATAGAGCATCCGTCGGCCGCGCACAAGTTCACCATAGCATTGGTCGCTGATTTATCAACTGCTTGACCTATTTTCTGAGTCACACTGATTTTTTCCGAATTCACACGCATTGACGCCCTGCCCTCCCCCGCAAGGGGCGCACTTAAACGTGACGTCACACTGGAAGGTTCTATAGGAGTGATAGTTTTGACCGGTGCGACTAAAGGAGGAAGAAAAATAGCAATCAAACCTGCAAAATAGCAATTTAAATCTGTGCTACATAAAGTTCTGGTCACAAATGAAAATCCACTATGGACACAGATGAATATCTGCAAGGGAGTGAGGCCGCAGAAGGTGAACCGCAATATAGCGAGGGAAAACTGTATGAAAGACCTGAACTTGGAAAATCCTAAATCAGACAAAATCTTACACATTGGGGAAGTTTCATTGCATTTAAATTAAAAAGAAAAAGAAAAAAGAATAAAGAAAAATGTCCATCTTGTAGTGTTTTTACCTGTAACACCACGCTGCAAGCACCGTGCCGATAAACACGAACAGGAAGGCGATGTAAGAGATCCACATGATGACGGTCATGGCATCTATACCGTTGATGGTCCAGGGAGGCGGGATAGGCGGCGGGACAGGTGTGGGCCCACATGTTTTGGTGCAATCCTGGCATGAACAAGGACCTGAACCATCATCCAGTCCTTCGGAGCAGTCATACGTCTTGTTGTTCATGGGCGTGTAGCCAAACACCGGCACATCTAAAGTCAATTTTTTAATAATAACAACAACTCACAAACTGATAAGTTAAAAACATATATTCATTCAAGATCATATTTACCCGAGAATATTGGGATGATAGGAAAGGGAGCCTGCCCATTGCTGATGTCAAACATGTATTGGACCCAGTTGGTGGCATTACAGTCCTTGGCTTCCCTGCCGCACAGGATCGACAAGGCCTTCACGTTGCTGGACGGCGCTTGGACGTCTCGGCAGGCGTTGTACATCGCTGCACAAGTGACAGGATTCATTCAACTGACATCTCAACCAGCAAAATTGTTCAATCCTATAGTCGCTCGCTTTACATATTCAGAATTAAAACAACTTCAAGGCAAGTAGTGTGTGCGCACGCAACTCACCGTTTGTGAACGTTTGTCCGACGTAGTACTGAACCTCCACCACGTTGGAGGTGTTGAACTTGGTGGCATTCATGAATTGACTCTGGTGTGGGCTGCACGTCAGCTCGCAGAAGAGGTTCATCAAGTTGATGAAACATGAGGGACACCTGTCCACACAGAAAGACATTGAGTCGAAATGATGCCATATGTGTGCTGATAGCTCATTCTTGTTTTTAGCATAAGTTCATACCGGGACAGGAATTGCAGGGGCAGCTGGAGACTCGCTTTGAGAGTACGCAACTGGTCCACATCGCAGCAGAGTTCGCGCTTTCCGTAGTCATAACCGGGACATAGCTCCTGTATCATACATAACAAGGGTCAATAAGAAATAAAAGGACACAATAAAAATGAATAACATAATTAGATTGACAAAAATAAATATCAAATAGAAAAGTAACCACAGTAAATATCAAACCAAAAACCTAAATTAATCAATAGAGAAATATAAAATATTTGGTATTATAACAGAATAGAAATAGAAAAAAACATTTTCAAAATGAAACAGATGAAAATCTAAAGTGGAATAAAAACAATAAAATGATTGTAATGAAATCCATCCATTATCTGAACTGCTTATTGATAAAACTAAAAAATAAAAATGAGATAAAATAATCACATTTTTTTTAATTAAACAAATTAACATTAAAATAAAACAAACTACTGTAAATTACAATTATTATCATTTATCAATGTATATCACCAAATATTACATCTCACAAAACATTAAAATCAAATTTAAAAATACATAAAAATAAATACAAAGCATGAAAATATTAAAACAATTAAATGAATTATAAAAAAAAAATTGAAATAGAAAAATGTAAAAAAAAAACATAAAAAACACAAAAAGTTACTTATGAAAATAAAACAAAAGTAAAGCAACACTAAATAAATATAAAAAAAAGATTAATTAATTATTAAAAAATACTAATTATACATTGAAATAAAACAGTAAGAAAAAAAATCAATATAAAATATTGCCAACAAACTCAATCAAAAGTCAATTAATTAAAAAGTGGAATCAAAATAAATACTGTATTATAATACCACAATAAAACAAAATACAAAAAAAATTAATACAACAATAAAGTAAAACAAATTAAACACAAAAAACATTAAAATAAAAACACAGATTAAAAAAATAAATACAAAAAAAAAAGAACATTGATCAAATACATTTTAAGGGTTTGGTTTTGTGCTCCACCGTATGAGGACACATACCTTGAGGAGGTCAGAGCCCTCTGGGTCCAGAGGTTTGGGAGAGCCGGTGTAGTTACAGTTATATTTCTTTCCGGGCACCGGGGACTCGCCACACTCGCCATACCACACGCAGTGTTGGGCCGCCGCTGCATGCTAACCAAACACAACACAACATCGACTTAAGATGCCAACAAGGAAAGAAAAACCTTCATCCCTAGCCAAGTGTGCTGACATCTGGCATTATGAAAGAATTTGTACCGGTACATGACACTTCAGGAATATTTTGGGATGCCATGTTTATTATTATTAACTACTTCAAAGACACCACAGAACTTTGACCTGGTACATGTTTGAAGTTCAAGTGACTTTTTCATAGCCATTCCTCTTTTGTGTGAAAATACAACTATTTCCACTTCTGCAAACACATTTCCTTTTCCGCTTTATTTTAGGCTTATACGTATGTTTTGAATGAAAAGATATAACAGTAGTTTAGTCACGGCAACGCCACTGACTCAACAGCTGTCGTCCGTAACGACAGCAAACACATACAGTCTTAAAGAGAATATAAACATCACTGTGTCATAGACTGGATTTACACAATAAATAAAAATAAATTTGAACAAAAATAGGAAGTAGGTGTGAATTTCAGCATATAATAGGAGCGAAAAGGTGAATTTGCGAATGCCAAACCACAAATATGCAAGTGATATCCCTGCAAAGCCAAAAAAAAAAAAAAAAAAAAAAAAAAAAAGGGAATTGGGCATACGCAGTGCAAATGCAGCCTTAAATAGAGTCAAGCGTGTACTTCTTTTCGCAGCTGCCATTCTTACTCTTCCTGCCTATTCAGCATCACAGCGCTCACATGCTTCAAGTTGGAAGCAATGACTTGGGGGAAGTAAATTCACTTACTCCACACAGTGTTTCTTCAAGACTGACGCGGGAACGCCACGCCCGCAACAAAAGAGTTTGTGTAAGAAAATGATAGGTTTGTTTAGGGTTACAGTCATATTGTTGATTAGTCAGGGCAAAAGTTGATATTGAAGCATGTGATAATGGAACATGGCCAAGCAGTGGACAGAAGGAAAAGACGACAAAGGAGTTGAAACAAAGCACGTCAATAAGATTTTGATGAATTTTATCCAGGCCTGATTGAATCACAACATTGTTTTGAAGTGTGTGAAATGGTAACAATACGTTAATGTCTATCTAGAGTGCGAGTTAAACATTGACACGCTCACTTGACTCTACTTAACTCATTGACTGCCATTGACGGAAAAAGACGTCAAATAATGCATTTTTGCTGGGCTGGCAGTGAATGTGTTAAACACAATGTGCCAATATATTTTGTGATTATATTGCAGCATCCTTTTTTCCTTTTTTTTTTTTTTTTTTTTAAGGCAAATGTTTAAAAATCCATCAATTTTGGTTACATCTCATCTTAAGTCATTGACTGCCATTGACGGAAAAAAACGTCAAATAATGCATTTTTGCTGGGCTGGCAGTGAATGTGTTAAACTAGATTTAAATCACGACTCACAAATGACAGTTCAATGAAATTGACATGATCTTACAGCCTCTAATGTGTTGATGATGTATGTTAAGGTTATATTAAAAAAAAAAAAAAAAATCACATTAACTAGGTCAAATAGTATTCCAACTGGCCATTAATAAATTCCAAATTTGCAGTATATTATACATTGTTAAGAGAAATAGTCTTTTAATTCACGTTACATGCTCCACATACGATAAAAGGATAACGAAAAATAGGCCGGTTTTGATTGCATGCAGGTGGCTCAATACAAGGAGACTTATTGGAAAGTAAGCTTTAATCATGTATCTATTTTTCAGTGTTCAAAAATATTTTTGTTCCATGCAGAAATAACAATTTGTGTTCTCTGTAACAATTATAGCTGAACTAAAACAATTTATTTAAATGTATCAATACTACTCAGAATGGAATGATATTTCGTTCTTAATTATTCTTGGGTTTTGTTTGGTTTTCTTGTAACTCTTGTGTTTTGGTTTTTCTTTATCCTGTTCTCATGACATGATGCTACTAGCTTTTTGACACCAGGCAGCACGTTGGACTCCAGAAAGCTTTTTTTTTTTTTTAACAGTCTTGACATTTCATTGACTACATTTCATTGTAGTCCACAAATATTTACGATACCCCATGCTAGGAACCTAACACATACTCA
The DNA here is from genome assembly GCF_051991245.1 of Festucalex cinctus. Taxonomy (NCBI): domain Eukaryota; kingdom Metazoa; phylum Chordata; class Actinopteri; order Syngnathiformes; family Syngnathidae; genus Festucalex; species Festucalex cinctus. The sequence continues at coordinate 14,234,026 of NC_135411.1, read as the reverse complement.
TCCATGTTTTACAATAGGCACTTGTTCCCTTGCTTTAACAACAAAACCAGTAAGGTCACTGAAATCACTAAAAATTGACAAGACTGGAATGTGTCAAAATGCTATATTGACAAACCACAAAGCGTCTGGCAGAATGCCCTTTGAACTGATGAGATGAAACTGGAGAGAGGATACTATAGCAATAGTGTGAAACATGGAGGAGGTTCAATTATATTAAAAACACAATGCTTTATTTATTTACATCGACTCATTCTCTGTATTTTTTTTCCTACTGTCTGTTTCATATTATTTCAGTGATCACTACCAGTTTTCTTTTATGGTACTTTTTTCCCCTCTCACTTCCACAGTGGTGTGTCTTGAACTCAAGAGCAAATTCCACTCCAAAATGCTTTGACATTCTCAAGCTTTTTATTGTAGTCTACAATTAGGAAGACACCTCGTGCTGGATGTAGCAAAGCAGTCCCAGAGCATAAAACCATCTCCATCTTTCACAGTAGGTGCAATGTTCATCCACTATCAATATTTCACTTTCACTATCAAAATGATTGGTACTACTTTCTGTTAAGTTAAAGTAAACGCCACATTGGCGGGCGGGAGTTCTTATCGTGCATGCTTTATTTTCAGTATTTTTTTTCTGTACTTTTCAGTATCACTTTCAAGTTATTTCTGAAACCAATGTAGCTTTTTCTTGCTCTCGTGTCAGATGTGTTGGAAGTAAGCCCGAGTAGCAAAACATAATGGAATATTATGCTCCTTCACCACCAAACTTTATTGGTCACTGGAATTATGCGCGAGGTTTGCTATGATGTGACGTAAACACTCTTTCAATTCGTTTCTTTGTCTTTTGCGTAAACATTACATTATCTACGTGATTTAATGGCATAGTTAGAAACGACGTCGATAAATAAAAACAAGTTAGCGTGAGCAAATTTCAGCCGTCATTCAACAAAACCCGCTGACCTGACTTGTCTTCTGTGTATTCGCATTTGCGTGTTACAGCTTCGGCTTTGAGAGCTGAGTCATGTTTTCAAATCACGAGAAGCACACACAAAAAACGCGACTTACCCATCGAAAATGGGCTTCCGACAGCACAACAAGCAGCAGAAGACAGAAGCCGCCTCTGTCCGGTACGAAGCCCATCGTAGGTGTCAGTGGAAAGACAGAAACACGATGACAGCAGTGGCAGCTCAGGGAAACTTTCGCATATTTTGTTGTTGGGCTTGAGCTTTTTCTTCTTCTTAGTCTCGCTTATTTGTTTAGCGGTGGAGGCAAACAAGCTGAAGACTCAGTGCTGTCACCAAGAGGCAGTATTGGGAACTACGCCTGGCATCGTAAACGTAACATTTAAACATAAAAATACATTAAAAATATAATAATAATAATAATAATAATAATAATAATAATAATAAAATAATTTCAAAACAATAAAAACATATAAAATAATAAAATTAAATGCTAAAAAATAAATATCACAATAAAACAAGACAATAATAACATAAGCAAAATTAAATAACAATTGAAATAAAATAATGCAAACAATAATATAACATCTCAAACCGAAAATGCCAGTATTGGGAACTACGTCTGGCATCGTAAACGTAACATTTAAACCTAAAAATAAATTAAAAATATAATAATAATAATAATAATAATAATAATAATACAATAATAAAATAATTTCAAAATAATAAAAACATATAAAATAATAAAATTCAACGCTAAAAATAAATATCACAATACAACAAGACAATAATAATATATCTCAAACCGAAAATGCTTTAATAACATTTTAAAAAAAAAAAAAAAAACAGACACGAGATTTCAAGCCCTTTTGTTTTTTAGCGTTTTTTTCTGCCCAAGAGTTATTAATTTAACCATAAATTTATTAATATTGTCTAATGTGCATCATGCTGAAAGTTGATTTTCATATTTTTACTCTTGTGTAACTAAATAGGAACATCAACCACAACTAAAACAATGAATGTTACACTACTTTAGGTTTATTTTGTAATTACGAGTAAAGGTGGAATTTTGTCTACAACTTGTTTAGTCACATTTGACATATTTTCCTTTACTTCACCCCCAACCAGGGCTGGACTGGCCATCTGGCATACAGGGCAGATGCCCGGTGGACCGGCCTATTTTGGGGCCGATGCAATGTTTTTCCATTATTATTTCCCTGCAAGAGAATGATCCATAATTTAGAGGGACCAGTCTGTTAATCCAGTTTGAATATAGATAGCAAACTGAAACATTGGTAGAACTACATGTTAGGCAAGAGTCCGGGTAGGCCGGGCCAGTGGGCCTAAGTCAAAATGCCAGGGCTGATTATTATTATTATTTTTTTGTGCACTTTTAGAAAGGACTACACATTATTATTCCTTAAACAGTAGCATGTGTCAATTTAGAGCTGCGTTGATTGTTGTTAAGGTCTAAAACACAATGACAGCATGCGGCTTTATCAAGCTCCACATGAGTGATGAATTACAGTCACTCACCAAAAACAGAGTGAGGCATTGTTAACTTGCATTCCGATTTTATCTACAGAAAGGCGTCATTGACTTGAGGTGCCGCACTCGTGACCGATAAGGTGAGTGAATCAAAAATTTTCAAGATAATAAAGAACTCAATTTCAGGTGAAATAAAAGAGACAATGGTGTTTATTTCCATAGAAAAATGATTTATTCGTATACATTTAAATCACATTTAGATCACAATTCAGATGAGTATTTGCATACGGTGCAGCGCTTATATATTACAGCGGACTATATTCATATTGTGTATATCTATATATCTATCACAGCATCGTGGATACACTGCTATACCTGTACATGTACCTGTGTCACATCTGCAAAAGTAGGCTGAACAGGCTGCTACATTTAGTGCGTTCCTTTAAAACTGGGAATTTCATAGTTAATACTAGACTGGGAAGCTACAGTGTCGACAAGCCTGGGAAGAACTTCTAGACTATATAAAGTGTTTGAATTCTGCAACTATGGGGAAGTTTTTTCATATGGTCGCACACATACAAATACACACATGCACACAGAGGCACGCAGGGCCTTCGCTGACCTGGAATTTTCTCTCCACAAAAGGGGAAACAGGAATGTGTTGGGAAGTCTTTTTTTTGTTTGTTTGTTTTTTCTGTCAAATCAGTTTTGTTGTTTTTGTACTTAACTTACACAACACCACACAAAACTAGAAATACATGCTCGTAAAGGATTACAAGCGTATCCCACTGGAAGTTTAGTTTTTTTTTCCCCATTTCATAAAAAAAAAAAAAGTCACTCATCAAAATTGAATATACAATTTTTTGTCCTCAAGTACCCCTATAGACAGGTAAAACGCTGCAAGGAAAATTGTGTCCTGTGTCCTGCACATAACAACAAAATAATAAATCCAATATGCTATCATTTGTGCCACTTTTCCACTGAACTAATGGGCAGGCTCGGTTCTACTCACCTCTATTTGCACTTCCAAATACGTAAAAAAAAAAATTTTGTATTTACGTTTCAACATATTCGCCATGTAAATAGAAAGGATTGATCCGAGAGGAGAATGAGGGCAGCAAAAAACAGGGCTCTGCAGCAACATGGAGACTGTGGAGTCTTGATACAGAGCTAAGACAGTAAGCTAACATTTGCATGTGTGTACTTCTCAACATAATGGAAACTAATTTTATCCAATAGGAGACTATGGGCAACAACAAAAATAAGCTGCTGTTGAATTAAAGTGGAGACTGTGGAGTACAATATTCTAATAAGTAGGCTCATATGTCCTGTATTTACTTCTAGAGTGACATATTTGAGAGGAGACTGAGGGACAGCAAGATGAAATGCAGCAAAGTGGAGACTGTGGAGTCGGACAGAGCTAACACAGTAAGATAACGTTTAGACGTGTGAACATGTCAACATAATGGACACAAATTTTACCCAAGAGGAAACTATGGGCAACAACAAATATAAGCTGCTGAAGCAAAATGGAGACTGTGGAGTACAATATTGAAGTAGCCTCATATGTCCTGTATTTACTTCGAGAGTGACATATATTATTTGAGGGGAGACTGAGGGTCAGCAAGAAAATGCAGCAACGTGGAGACTGTGGAGTCGGACAGAGCTAACACAGTAAGCTAATGTTTACACGTGTGAACGTGTCAACATAATGGACACAAATTTTACCCAAGAGGAGACTATGGACAACAAAAACTAAGGTGCTGAAGCAAAGTGGAGATTGTGGAGTATAATATTGAAGTACACATAACAAGGTAGGCTCATGTCCTGTATTTACTTCTAGAGTGACACATTTGAGAGGAGACTGAGGGACACCAAAATGAAATGCAGCAAAGTGGAGACTGTAGATTATATCGCTCCAGCATCCAGCGCTCACAGGGTAAGCCAACATGTCTGCACTTACTCCAAGACTTATTCAGTTTGAGAGGAGACAGAGGGCACCATGAAAAGGGACCTGTGCAGCAAAGAGGAGACTGTGGAGTACAATACTGCGTTGTCCAAAGCTAACAGTGTAACTAAAATTAAGATGTCCTGTATTTACTAAAGAGATTTATTCTGAGGGCAGTAAAGTGGAGACTGTGGAGAATAATGGGAAGCTAATTTGCAGGGCCCTATTGATTAATCGGCGGACTGAAATTAGCTCTTTCTAACTTTGGCTATGTTTGTTGTTGTTGTTGTTTTGTGTTTATTTTTATTTTTTTACATATTACAACATAAGATAAAGATGACAAAGATGAGATTCAAATAGCCACCCCTCCCCTAAAAACAAAAAATCTGCAAAGAAAGAAAAATGTTGCCAATTTTTGCCAACTTTTTTCTTTGTTGCAAAAACTTAAAAAAAAGTATTATAAAACAGTCACATTTTCTGCCTGTAATTCATCTTTATTGTCGTGAGCATTAAAGTAACTTAAAAATAAATTATTTTATTCATGATGTTTTTTTTTTATGAATTGGCTGATTAATCAGTTATCAGAATTTTTATTGTGCCAAATATCGGAAAAAATCCATATTGTTCAGGCCCTACCGTGTGTTTATTTTTGTCGTTTCTAGGGAGTAGCGCCATAGGGACACAAGTCCTGTGCAGTGGAAAAGGGGTATTCGTGTTAAACGAGTGTTGCAGGGTCCGAGCTCCACTTTTCACCGTTATCTTTTGCATAGTATGCATTTCACCAGTTTTCCCCTTAAAGTGGCCGATTCATACATTCTATGCTTCCTCATTCGGGGAGGAGCGTCACCGAGAGTCCATCCAGCATTCCGATCCCAAGAATGGTGAGTAAGCCCCGCCCCCCACGTCAAAGTGGGTCCATGTAACGTCTTGAGTGGTTGTAGGATGTCAAACCAAAAATGTCTTTTGGCTTGAGCTGCTCATTTCAGTTCCCCCTTTTTATGTCCGCAGCGGACGGGTTCGCTTCCTCATTGTCGTCACGAGAGGTTTTCACTTTCCGACACGGCTCGCGTGACCTCTCGGGACGGGACTTTCGAGGTGATAAGATAATTGATGGTACCGCTAAGAAATGGCCTCGTTTCAGTTCTCGGAGCCGTCAGTCCGGGCCCAGGTACTCCGCGTTCTCCGCTGCCGGCAGGTGTCCGTTCATGCGGGCCTTGAAGGTGGGCGTGAAGCTCTGCTGGTAGTCGGGGTTGTCTATGCTGTTCTGCGGTTTGTACTTGTGGACGACGTGGATCTCGCCGTTGGTGCGGGACGGGAACTCGTTGAGGTACTCGGGTCCGTTGGGGGCGTTCTTGAAGCAGTTGAGGTACTCGGATTCGTCTGCGTCGTCCGAGGAGATGGTGGGAAGGATGGTGCGCGGCGGGCCGGGGTGCTGGTACACGGGATTCATCATGTCCGAGGCCGTGTTCTGGTTCATGTAGTCTGCCACAAAACATAAGGACAGTTTGAATCAAGATTTAGGAACTGATTCAGTACTCAACACTTTCTAAATTGTTCATTTTTGCAGAGTTTGTTCCCGTTCAAACACTGCATCAATTGCCAAAAAAACTAAAAATAAAAAAATAACACAAAACATAAATAGATGGAACTAAGACATTGGTTTATTACTGGTTTGACGGTTTACCGTGGTTTTAAAAAGACAAGGTTTATAAGTGCTAATACTAGCTGTCACCAGTAATGAGTTTTCTTTTTTGAGGGGACATCTAAGCAGGACACAATATGATTGGTTGCTTTCAGAGTTGAGTAAGCCTCTTTGAAGTTAATTGCCTCCAATTTATTTATTTTTTTCTCGCCTACTCAGCACCTAACAGAGGAGGAAGGAGGGAACAAGACGAGATACTGCAAATTTGTGCCTTTTTCTTTGATTGATGTGCATTCTCCTTTAAAAAAAAATGCCAGTGTTTTCTAGTTAGCCCCAATGACAACATGAGTAGTCTGTTTGAAAAATAGCTCACCAGTAATAAAACACTGAAACTTACTAAGAAGAATTAAAACAGAAAAGTATGCTTACATTTTAGTTATATAAATTTAACATGTTCGAGGTTTCTCCTGTACGAAATATTTTACGTTTTGATGAAAAAATAAACTAGATTGGGTTGAATGGAAAACATGCTGTTGTTATTTACCCAAATATAAAAAAAAAAAAAAAAGAAGTAATTTTAGAGCAGTAATTTTAATTCTGAGATATTTTTGCTCATGGTTATCATACACGGTTATCAGAATTTAAAAAAGCTGATTAAGAAAATTTGGATGCACTTTTTTATTTTTATTTTTATTTTTTTATTTTTTTTATTTTTTTGTTCTTCATGCATTGTTGAGGTATCAGATTGGGGCATCTTTATCCATAAACATAGGCAGCAGTATATTTCTGCATGGCGGAACGTGAGGGACTATGGCTGACTTCAACTGAAAATGAGAACTAATAACTGATCACTGAGCCAGAGGCGACTGAGAGCACCATGACAAAAACTTGTGTTTGGCTCACGTCACAAGACATAACCCAAAACGTTTAGTTTTTTTCAATTTAAATTGATGTGGCGGATCCTGTAGGTGAGGAGGCTCAAGTAGTTAGTAGTAAGAATGCAAAACCATATTAAACATGAATTTCCACCATGTCTATTTTTGAATGAACTTGCCTGTTGAAATGAAAATTACATACAGTTCCATCGTCCCTTTACCTCATGTAACATCTCGACTGACAGTTCACACATTCACACTATGGCAGAGGTGTCCAAACTACGACCCGGGGGCCATTTGCGGCCCGCCGTCCATTTTTTAGTGGCCCGCGACATATGCTAAAAATGGCATTTGACTCTCTTCAAATAAAATAAAAACAAAAATGTTTGGAGATAGTCAAAGTAAGAAGGGAGGGTGTTGAAAAACACAGGTGCTATTAAAGATTATTTCAGTTAACTAAAACTAATGAAATAACTACAATTAAAATAAAAAAAAACAATATTGTTAACGAAATAAAATAAAAATGAAAATGCTTTTAAAAAAAATGAAAACTAACTGAAATTACATTTACAAAACTAACTAAAACTATAATTATAGCAAAAATGTCCTTTGTTTTAGTCTTTAGTGTGATTAGTGAATTAGTAGTGAATTTATTTTGATATCAACCGGAATAATGACGTTTGAAAGTATGTCACACAGAAGTGACGTCATCTAGCAGCAACCAATAGAAAAGCACCAAAAGATGACGTTGCTCCCATGGTGTTTTTTAAATATTGCGCACAAGTAATACACATTTAAAAAAAAAAAACAACTAATACAAAAAGTAACTAAAACTAAGAATTTATTAAAGAACTAATACTAATAAAAACAGAACCACCCTGAAAACTAATAAAAACTAACTAAAATTAAAAATTCCAAAACTATAACCCTACTGCCATATTACAAATAAAATGGTTTATATACTGTAGCATTTTTCTACGTAAATATGCAAAAGCACAAATAAATTATTTGTACAATTTTTAGGACTAAACACAATTTCTCTTCATAACATTATGTGGCCCTTGCGTCCTTCTGATTTTCTGTACGTGGCCCTCAAATGAAAAAATTTGGACACCCCTGCACTATGGTAAGAAAAAAAAAGGCTAAAACCGTCACACAATCCCTGTTGACTTATTCTGCCTTGGACAAATGACATCATGCAAAACGATTTGTGTACAAGTAGTTTGATCACAGCTTATTATCGCCACCCAATGTAGAATCACATGAACTTCAGAGGCCTTTCCGGACGAGTTGAATCTGCAATGTGCTTTTTGACCACTAGATGTCACTCTATGTCACAAAGTCCAACAGACGCAGCTGAGCTCACCTGAGTGACATGTGCTGCTTCGAAAAGTAGGACACTCACCTGGAGCAGGCAGGAAGGCGTCATCGTCTAGTCGTTTATCTGTGGGGTCCGGAATATAACGAAGAACCATACTTCCATCCCGGCTGGGTAATCCATTCTGTAAGCACAAAAAAAAAAAAATGCTTATTTTGTCTTTTTGAAAACACGTACAAAGATATGAAATAGCTCTTTTTCTCACCAGTAATCCATTTCTGCCATTGCACGTCCCGATGCTGCTGGTCTGGCTCTGTCGGGAAAAGAAAAGGGTCGGTTAATGACACATTTTCCATTTGAGCCATTACGGAGTCTTGTTTTGGCACCGAGAGGAACCGCACGGCTGTCGCGGGCGGCGTGAGAAGCAGCCGAGAAGCCACCGGTGACAAGCTATGTCGCGTCTGTCGTCGTGGCAAGGAAAGCAATTACTTTTAACAAGAAGAGCAAATTCAAACACGGCGGCGGAGCAAGCGCCCGGAAAACATTTTGCGACCCAACCCCCGCCCCATGCTATGATATTACAAAAACAGAGTCTCTGCAAAGGTCATCTTGATGTTCCCAGGTAGAGCAGCCAGACTGACACATGGCCAACATTGAACCTGAGGAAGAAGAGCTCCACCTGGGAGGAAACGTGGGAGAGGGGAGGATAATGAGGCCTACTTGTTTGTCTTGCGGTTGAATACAGGGAGGAAACAGTGGTGACTCGAGCACAAATGGGGCAATGGGGCCATAAACTATAAATCTAAGTGAGTTACACGCCTCTTAATTCATTCATCAATCATGCATTAAGACTGAGCCACTTAGTGCCAGCTGAATTTGAGTTCAATGTCACTGGACAATTTTATGTTTCGAATATTGTCGGGATAAGGCTCTTTTCTGTTCCCGAGTGCACAAAACAAGGCATGCTTGGACGACTTTGATATGGAAGAAGCCCTTCAAACACTTTGAGATAAGGAATAAAGAGGACTCTTTGTGTCAATGTAACTACCATGTCTCCCAATACTTTGTCCACTTAGAGTATAACAAAATCTTCAAATTCAAGTAATGGCCACGGACACACTTTCAAAAGTCAAACGTCCTGACTTTTGAAAGTCAAATGCAGCGAATGCAATTTCCCAAAAGTCAAATATACTAAAAAAAAAATCCATCCATCCATTTTCTTAACCACTTATTCCTCACAAGGGTCGTGGGGGTGCTGGAGCCTATCCCAGCCGGGTTCGGCGGGGTACACCCTGAACTGGTTGCCAGCCAATCGCAGGGCACACAGAGACAAACAACAACTCACACTCACACCTAGGGACAACTCCGAACGCCCAATTAACCTGCCATGCATGTCTTTGGAATGTGGGAGGAGACCGGAGAAGACCCACGCGGGCACGGGGAGAACATGCAAACTCCACCCAGGAAGGCCGAAGCCTGGACTCGATCTTGCGTCCTCAGCACTGGGAGGCGGACGTGCTAACCACTCATACACCGTGCCGCCTACTAAAAAATCAAAGACCCACAAACACTTCAAAGGCCCCAAATCCAAATCAATCAAAAGTCAAATGCCTCACAATTGTCAAACACCTCAAATGTCAAACCCTCAAAACTCAAATGCCCAAAAGTCATACACTGCAAAAGTCAAATCCCCAATATTGATTCACCTCAAACACTAAATGCACCAAAAGCAGAGTTAAAGATCCCTCAAGTTAAACAACACAAAATTCAACCACAAGTGGAGCCTATGACAAAGTTCAGTGGCCCAAAAGTAGATACTCTCAAAAGTCAAATGACTCAAAAGTGAAATGCCCAAAACACCCCCAGTCAAAAATTTCCTATGACAAAGTTTAATGGCCCAAAAGTCGCCACGATGAAAAGTCAAATTTCCAAAAGTCGCCACGATGAAAAGTCAAATTTCCAAAAGTCAAACACCCCTAAAGTCAAACATTTCACAAGCCAAACTCCTGTGCGTGACTCCAATGGCCTAAAAGGCACAAATCAAAAGCCTCAAAACCAAAAAAAACTCTCATAAGCCAAGTTACCCGTGAGAAGGTTCAATGCCCAAAAAGTCAGATGCCTCAAAAGACAAACACCCTGAAATGTCAAACACCTCAAAAGTCATACCCCCAAAAGTCAAGTTTATACTCTCGTAAAGGTAAACGCCTCAAAAGTCAAACACACTAAAGTTAGACCTCAAAAGTCAAGCCTTCCATAAATAATTCATAATGGCTGTGCGAAAGTGTACTACCCCAAGTCAGACACCTCAAAAGACACTCAAACCCTAAAGTCATACACTTCAAAGTGCCTCAAAAGTCAAATGTCCAAGCCAAAAGCCTACAAAAGCCTGTCAAAAGCCTAATGCCCCAACAGACAACTGCCTCAAAACTAGTCACAAACATCATACAAAGTTAAACATCCCTTGAGTCAAACAATCCAAAATTCAAACACAAGAATTAAAAGTCCCAAAAGTCAAAACAAAAAAAACTCACAAGTCAAACGTCTGTGAGAAGCCCCAATGCCACAACATTAAGACGCCCGAAAAAACAAGTCCCCAAAAGTCAAACACTCTCAAGTCAAATGACTCCAAAGTCAAACACCCCAAAAGCCAAACATTTCCTAGGTCAAATCCCAAAAGTCAAACCTTTCCTTTCATAAATCAAACTACTGTGAGTAAGCCCAATGCCCCAAAAGTTATAAGCTTCAAAAAACAAACATTCTCAAAGGTCAAATGCCCCCAAAAGTAAAACCGTTGATGTCTGGGCAGGCACTCCAGAGATCCAACTATTTGTATACAAGCTATTAAAGAGGGACGTCAACCTAATTTTTTTTTTTTTTTTGACAATGATATATGTTCTATGCAGCCCCACTAGTCAAAATATTTATTCGGTTTAATATTGCATTATTGGAATATGAGCAGCAAAATCCAGACATTTTTTATCCAGCTCAGGGGGACGGCCATTTTGCCACTTGCTGTCGACTGAAGATGACATCACAGTTGCTCAGCTCTCAGGTAGCAACCAATCACAGCACAGCTTCAGAAAACAGGTGAGCTCTGATTGGTCATTACCTGACACCTGAGCAACATGACAAGACCTGACTTTCACTTTAAAAAGCCGTTAGAGTTTCTCTCCTTGCTTTCGACACAAAAAATTCAAAATGGTGCCTCTGACGGCCAGTGCGAAATCTTACGGTGGAGTGCAGCAGCGGCGTCTGAGATGTGCTCGGGCTGGTGAAGAAGCCGTGCTGCGGCAGCAGGTACTCGTCGGCGTCGACGGCATCCTCCATCTCCTCGTCGCTCACCAGGGTGCGGAAGAACTTGTTGTCGGGAGGATTCTGCAGGTGCAGGCTCTCATCTCCCTGTCATGACAACAGCGTTAGCCTCGCAAACTGGAGTGAGGTTAGGCACATCGTTAAAAGGTAATACAGTACCTGGATGACCAGATAGCGGGGAGGATCCCTCGCCATTTTCGTGAACTCTGCTATTAGTTCTCGGAAACGTGGCCGACTATCTGCGTCGATCATCCAACCTGCAAACGCCACAATAACAACAGTCAGAGAAGTACATATGTACAGCAATTATTGCTAAAAGTGCAAGAAAACCTTCAATATTTTAATCATATTTATTTAGATTTGCAACAATTAATCGACAACTAACTGATTTTTGAGAGTCAATCAATCGGACCGTGTTTATTTTTTTTTTGCATATTTTCAAGGGCTGCCAGAATTAAAGCATTAACTCCGAAGAATCATTTAAATTAATGAAAGCGTTAAAAAAGTAACTCTTTTAACTCAGTGTGCAATCAAACTTGGAGGAATTACTGGGGCGAAAATGAATAAACATGAACTTTAGGTAGTTTTATTTTCTGATTTACTTGCTTGATGCTTGTTGGAGAATTTGAAAGTCATTTGCGCACTTTGCAGAGCCAAATTCAAATAACATATTGTTTGAACACCTTTGGCGTATCATCTCAGAGCAAAAATCCCTGCTCAAGTTACCTCCATGGGGCCTCGCAAACCAAATGTGGTGCTCGTGAGCAGAACTAAAACCTGGAAGCGAGAAGTTCTGGGAATTGTTTGTCTGAGTCCATTTTGATCGTTTTAACAGTTATATTTTACAGGAGAAGTATTCTCTTCAGGGTTTAAAAAAGGTTTTAAAAAAAAAAAAAAAAAAAAAAAAGCTATTAGAACAGTAATTGATGCTAAATATACTTTCTTTTTGATAATTTGACATTAATTTTACTTGAGTAAATATCGGTTACAAGCTTTTAAGAGTAAAGTAGAAGCAGAAGTAGAAAAATGTGTTTACTCGTGATTAACTCGTTTGCTCCCAGAAACGTATAAATATGTTCTATTTTAAATATTACTATGGTCCCAAAAATGAATTTATACGTTTTTTATGTTAAAGCATACAGATGGGTTTGATGCAGCCTTTGAATTAAAAAGAACGATTGAAGCAATGGCAGATGTTATAAAAACGGCCAGCAGGTGGCAGAAGGGTATAAGAGATCAACTCGGGCCATGTTGCAAAAGGCTCATTTCCACACCGTTTTAAAAAGATTTGTGAATAATGACGAAACTTAGCTATATTCAAATGCTAATTGCTGCAAAACATAACCAGATAGGAATATACTTTTTTTCTGATGAAAGAAGAGACTCGAATCTTTTGGTAGGTTCCATGTTTTTATAGCAATAGAACACAATATTCTGTGGGCTTTGCAAAATCAGTCAAAATCCAGTAAAACAGCCGGGAGGGGAGGGGATTGCTTCAGTGAAAATGGTTGGGACCGAATGAGTTAATTACTGAAAATTCTGCATTTAATTAGTCCAAAAATAATAATAATAATCATTTCACAACACTAATATTTTCTGACAAGTTACATAAAGCACTGGGGGAAACCCTGGAGTGCCGATTCCTTGCAATGCAGTGCAATTTGGGGAGGCTGGGACAATTTAATTACATTTCCATTCATTTCAATGGGGAAAGATGATTTGAAGTGAGTATTTATTTATTTATTTATTTTAAATTAAGAAATAATTATTGGAAGAAGAAGGAGCCTTTACGGAGCAATTTGACTATATTGAATGATTTCACCACCTTTCCCAATTAAAACTTACACTTGACCATGATCATATAGACGTCAATGGTGCAGATGGGAGGCTGAGGCAGACGCTCGCCTTTCTCCAGCACGCCGGCGATGTCGCTGGCCGGAATGCCGTCGTACGGCTTGGTCCCGAATGTCATCAGCTCCCACACGGTCACGCCTGCCGGGGGAAAAGGAGAAGTCACTTGGCTTCTTCGCGTGCGACGCAGCCGTGGAAATGCGAGTGACAGGATGTGAGCAAAAAAAATGGCCCGCGGCGTCCAAATGTTGACAAATGGGATGTGGGAGTTAGCAGGATGTATCTGGGGAGTTGAGAGAGAGGGGAGGGTGGGGGGCAAGGCTGTCATTTGTGCCAGGGCTTGCTGATGGCTTCGGCAGAAAGGTATGATCAAACCCTGAGGGGCTAGAAGAAGATTTGAAAGCATATGAGAAAGAAAGAAAAAAAAGCGGTGTTGTGTTACGTTTCCATGACTCTGCAGTTAATACACGAGTGCTCGCAAGCTGGAAAAAGTGTTTGTGTGGGTTGATGCGATATTGTCCAGCTGGGAGAGCTAGTATGTGTGTGTATGGGGGGGGGGAAGCAAGATGTTCTCCCATCTCATGTTGTGTTCTTAAATGCTGGCAACATCCAAAGACAATATTCCATTTGCAAATGTCTTCGCCTGCTGCCACTCATCTGCAAAAGCTGTTTTTGCAATTGCAAGTTAAACAAGTCGCTGTGTGGGACTCACCGTAACTCCACACGTCGCTCTGGTGTGTGTACGTCCTGTTCAGTATTGACTCGAGAGCCATCCATTTAATGGGCACCTGGAAAGTGAGAAGAAAAAAAAAAAACAGATTTGATATGAAGTTTATTAATACAATAATTCAGTTCATACAAAGAATTTAAAAAGTTAACTGCAACCTAAATAGGGCTGAACTATTTGAGAAATAATAGAATTGCTATTTTAACTAATTTTTTCCCCAAAACGTATAAATACGTTCTATTTTAACTGTTTTAAGTCTCCCAAAGACGTATTTATACGTTTTTTTATGCTAGACCATACAGAAGGGTTTGATACGTTGAAGAAACGCTAGTTATTACACAAACGGCCAGCAGGTGGCAGCGGAGCAAAGGAGATCAACCAGAGCCATGTTGAAAAAAAGCTCAGTTACTCACAATTCTAAATAGATTTGTAAATAATGATGAAACCTAGCTAATTATAATGATAATTGCTGCAAAAGGGAAACAGATAGAAATACATATTTTTTTCCTGATAAAAGAAGAGACTTTAATCTTTCTTTTGGTAGGTTTCATGTTTTTATAGCAATAGAACACAATATTCTGTGGGCCTTGCAAAATCAGTCAAAACCCAGTAAATCAGCTGGGAGTGAAGGGGGATTGCTTCTGCGAAAATGACTGGGAGTGAATGAGTTAAGCTTCTCTTTTCTCAATAATTTGATATGGAAAACTGTGTTCCTCTGATGGGTTACTTCTCGACATGTGGGCATCGTGTGGCCACCGTTGAAATTAAGCGAGCCATTGGTGGTATTGTACCTGCCGATTGTACCCGTTTGCAGGCTAACACCATGCTAGCAATAAACCAAAGGGAGTTAGCAAACTTTGACGCTGGAGGTGAGAGATGAACTAGCTTAGCGCTAGCAAGGATGAGGCAAGCAGTTATAGTAGTGGATTTAAAATGGGGCAAAAGAGTAAAATATCGTTAGTTTTGCTGTTGGTCAGTGTACGACATAGGTCAAAGTATGTTATTTTAAACTAAAAAGGTTAACATTTGTTGACATGCCGGTGTAGACTACAATCTGATATATTTGAATGAGGTAAATGAATATGGCTTTGTAAATGTATGATTGAGCTAAAGCACTGTATAAGTACACTCCCATTTACCATTTTGATCAAACTGGATTTTTGTGGCAAAAGTACATTGAGTAACCCATTCCAGTTGATTCATAGTCATTCGATAGCTAATGTCAATGTCAGTCCGAGCCCTTAAAAATACTGTATATACTTTATATGGACAGCATAATGTATGTAAAAATGGTTTATGATGGAAGGGGAACCCCAAACAATTCTTCACAATAATATATTTTATGCAACCCTACTAGTATAATCACAGTATTATGATTAATATTGCATTTTTGGAACATGAATGAAGCAGCAAATTCCACCCGCGTTTATCCATCTCAGGGGGCGGCCATTTTGCCACTTGCTGTCCAACTGAAAATGACATCACAGCTGCTCAAGGCTGAGATAATGACCAATCACATCTAGTGTTGTTCCGATACCGATACTGGTATCGGCAGAGGCGCCGATACTGCATTAAAACAGTGGTATCGGTATTGGTGAAGTAACATGCCGATACCATTAATTCCAACTCTAATATAGGATTTTGGATGCAGCATCTTGTGTCTTGCTCGTGCACAAAATTCACTGATATGTGACATGTTCACTGCATGCCGATCTAAGATATCCTATTGGCCCTTGAATGCTCTCAATGGCAGGACAGCTTTTTCATGTTGAAGAAAAAAAAACATAGGTATCGGAATCGGCCGATACTGCAAAGCTGGGTATCGGGATCGGTATCGGGGGCCAAAAAATGGTATCGGAACAACACTAATCACAGCGCACCTTGTAAATGTCCCATGATCTAACTCAGAAAACAGGTGAGCCATGATTGGTTGTTACCTGAGCCCTGAGTAACTGTGATGTGATTTGTGATGTGATCGACACCAGTGACAAGATGGCCACCCACAAGGGATGGATCAAAACGGGTGGATTTCGCTGCTTAATTCATATTCCACAAAGGCATATTTATCAGAATGCCGTATTCAGACTAGCGGGGGTCAATAGAACATATTGTCAAAAAAATGTTGGCATTTACTTCCCTTTAACTTCATAAGAGGTGCTTTTTGGTGAACTTAATGAACTTTACAGATGATCAGCACATATATAACTTTGTATACTGCATCCAAGCCTGATTAGAGTCATTTTGATCGAACTGTCCTGTAATGCAGGAGCGACTCATCTTTCTGTAATTGCACTGACAATCTGATAATAGAAGGCTCTTATCTGATTTGTCATTTTTCCTCAGAGAAATCAGGAACTATTTATATTCCTTGCATAACACTTAAGCTGAAAACAAAAGAACAGTGCAAAAATAGCATCTTTCATGACTCGTGACAAATTGTCTGGAGTCGCAGCAAGATGTCTATCACACAGGCCCGAATGTCAAAACAATGAAATGAAAACTAAAATGGGAGTTTTTCTGAGTGACCAACCTTTCCTCCGTCTGCGTGATACTCCTTCTCGTCGGCGTTCAGCAGCTTGGCCAGGCCGAAGTCGGTGATCTTGACATGCTGGGGGTGCTTCACCAAGACGTTTCTGGCCGCCAAGTCGCGGTGGACCAAATGGCGTTCCTCTAGGTAGTTCATCCCCTTGAGTCAGAATGGAGAGGTGTTAAAAAAAAAAGATGTGAATTTGAGCATTTTCTTGACTGTAAGGTTGAGAACAACTTCCCAATTCCAACATTGAATGTAACCTAACTTCACATTCTGAGTGCCTGGCTGAGCCAATAAAAGGAGTGAAATTCGTCTCGTCTCACCTTAGCAATCTGCACACACCAGTTGAGTAGGTACTGCGAGCCGATATTGTCCTTATTCTCCTTGACGTAGTCCAGCAGGCAGCCAAAGGGCATCAGCTGCGTGACGAGCTGCACAGTGGAGGTCAGACAGATGCCCAATAGGCGACACACGTGCGGGTGCTCCACGCTGGCCATCACGTAGGCCTCCTGGAATGGGGAAATAGGTTCTCAAAAGTTAGGCAAAACTTAGTTTGATCATGAAGAGTACAAAAAATTTCCTTCACGTGAAATGATTTCCTATGGGAACATTTGTAATTAGAACAACTCATGCAGCATTCATTTTCCAGAAGGCCTCGAATCACACCAACGCCCACATGGCCCCCGTGTGGATTTATCATGGATTTCCTCCAGCGTGACGGGTTCTCCATTTACAGTCAAAACAAGCGGTCGTTCTGACTTTTGAAATGGGAGTCGACTTACATCTAAGATCTCTTTGTTGGCTTTTGGAGATGTGGCCTCTCTCAAAACTTTGATGGCAACTGGGATCTTCACGTCTTCTCCCTCTGGCACCCAAAGGCCCTGCAAGGACACACAATCAAGTAAAGAATTACCTCCAAAAAGTAAGGGAACAGTGAACGTAATTGTGAGCTATTTTTATAATAAAACTGTGGGCTACTCGTGATGTCCTTGGGGCTAACTAGTACCCACTGGCACCAATGTATTTTTATTTTTTTAACTTATTCACTCCAAGCTATTTGAACTGAAGCAACCCCCTTTGCTCTGTTTTACTGGACTTTGATTGATTTTGCAAGACCCACAGAATATTGCGTTCTATTGCTATTTAAAAAAATAAAATAAAAAACCAAAAGAAAGATACTCTCTTCTTTCAGCAGGAAAAAAAAAAGAAAAAAGTATATTTGTATCCGTTTTGCAGCAATCTGCAATTTATAGCTAAATTTCGTCAATATTCACATTCCTGGTGAAAACACTGACAAAAAGAGCTTGTAACAACATGGCCTTGGCTGATCTCTTATACTCTGCTGCTGCCTGCTGGCCATTTTTTTTTTTTAAAGCCACTTCTTCATGACATAAGCTACATCAAAGCCTTCTGTATGTTCTTTCATTAAAAAAAAACAACAACAAAACGTGTAAACATGTTTTTGGGAGGGAAATAAAGTATTTTAAACCGTTTTTACACATTTTTGGGTATGAATGAGTTAAGAGACAATGCACATTAATCAAAAGCGCAAAAGTCATCCATGTTTACAGTGTCTCTTTAGTCTTGCTCCCCCTTAATGTGCGTAACTCACCCCTCCCTTCTCCTCTCTGTTGAGAAGGAGAAAAGAAAGTTAATTTACCCAACTTTGCAAACAGCCAATCAAATTGTGCCCTGCTTTGACTTTCTAAAAACATTTTAGAGTACAGTGCGGTATAGTATAGAGTGACTAAATCAACTGAAATATTGCAAGCTTTTTATTGTTTTAATATTGCTGATTATGGCTTACAGCTGAAGATAACTCAAATATCCAATCTCAAAATATTAAAATATTTCCTCAGACCAAGTAAAAACAAAAAAACGCCATAATCAGCAAGATTAAAACAATAAAAGGCTTGCAATATTTCAGTTGATTTCTAATGAATCCAGAATGTATGGCAGTTTTGTTTATTTAATTGCATTGCAGAAAATAATGGGCTTTATCACAATATTCTAATTTTCTGAGACAGTCCTGTATACAGCTACATGGTTTTCATGTTGGTTACACTTGTACCAAGTATAAATGTAGAAAAATAAAATTAAGAAATAATTTTTAAAATTATTAATAAAATTGGGAAAATGCCAGCAGAATATTTAACATTGTCATATTTAAATAAATATATTTTATTAACTAGATTTTTACATAGTAGGGTTTGAAACAATGAAAATATAAAATAATCTGAATTTGCACTGTAATGCATATGATTTTTATTTTTTTTAATAAATGTAACAATGAAGCATGTGAGTCAGTTTTTAACCTTATTGTAGTATATGATGGGCTGCTATCTGTATTTCTACAGACTTTTATGAGCAACCATAAGATTTATGACTAACTTGGAACCCTAGAACCATTTCTTCCTTACAGGGGTAATATACTGTATATGAGAGTCCAATAAGAAATCTACACTAGCAATAAACTACTACTCAATCAGAAAAGGAATAGCAAAAGCATTGCATCATCGATTCAAACCAAATCTCACTCCAAAGCCTCCAAGTGTGTGCTTAATGCGCACAGGAAGCCAACGTGGAGTCAGTGGTGTGTGTGTGACCACATGAGTTAAAAATGTGTCTTTTAATTGAAAAATTGACAACAGATGCGATGAAAAGTTGGAGGAGAATTTCTTGCGCACACTGCCATTTTAAGTAAAAAAAAAAAAAAAGGCCTGTTATTACCTTGTAGACTGTACCAAAAGCCCCTGATCCCAGAACTTTGATTTTCCTGAATTCTGGTTCCTTCAAGATGCGCAGCAGAGCCTGGTTCGGCGCCTCGCCACTTGGAGTCAACGGTTCAACCAACTGGAACGATAGCATTCAGACGTTATCGCCACCAAAACAACATGATCATATTGCAAGCTTTCTCTTTCACTTCTCAACCTCATCGTACCTCTTTTTCCTGGAGGAGTCGCCGCATGGTCCTCTTCCTCTTGATGTGGCGTCGGCGCAGCAACACGACCACCGACAGGCCCGCCACCAGCACCGCCAAAAGGCCGCCCACCACACCCGCCGCAACCATCGACAGACCCGAAGAGCTAAAGCAGAGTCACACCAAGTCTCGTTAGATCAAAGTCAGCAAAAAGGAACTTTATGGATTTCTCTTAAAAGGGAAGTCAACCCAAAACATTTTTTGACAATATGTTATATGTGACCTCACTAGTCCAAACATGACATTTTGATTAATATTATGTTTTCGGAATATGAGTTAAGCAGCAAAATCCAGCCTTTTTTATCCATCTCAGGGGGCGGCCATTTTGCCACTTGCCTGTTTTCTGAAGCTGAGCTGTGATTGGTTGTTACATGAAACCTGAGCAACTGTGATGTCATCTTCAGTCGACAGCAAAGTGGCAAAATGTTGACTGAAGATGACATCACAGTTGCTCAGGGCTCAGGCAACGACCAATCACAGCTCACCTGTTTTCTGAAGCTGAGCTATGATTAGTTGTGACCTGAGACCTGAGCAACTGTGATGTCATCTTCAGTCGACAGCAAGTGGCAAAATGGCTGCCCCCTGAGATGGATAAAAGTGGCTGGATTTTGCTTCATAACTCTTACTCCACAAATGTAATATCAGAATGTCATGTTTAGACAAGTGAGGTCACATATAACATATTATTGTCAAGAAATGTTTAAGGTTGACTTCCACTTTAAAGATTATCCTGAGTGGTTCATTATCCTGTAGCATTGTGTGCCGTGTTCTAAGAGGGATTTTTTTTTTCCTTCCTGTGTTCCTTAGAAAATGGTCCAGCCGAGAATCCTAAATATTAAACCTGTTCGGTACAGCATGTATGATCAAAAACCTTGATCAAAAACCAAAACCTCAGCAATGAGTTTGTCTGAGCCACAGATGTGAAACGGAACCATTGCCAATCAAGCCAAGAAAGCTCGCTGAAGCTGATATTGTAACCAGACCAAAATAGTTTGGAAAATTTGTCCCTCAAGTCATTCACCACAGGAAAAAATAAAAAAGGAGTTTGGTGTGCTGCATTGGTTATCTTGAGTACAGGAAAACTGCAATAAATAAATAAATTAATTAATTAATTAAATTAATTAAAATAAATATCGTAAATAGCTCTTGTTGACTTACCTTTTACCCTGGCAGCCTTCTCGACCGGGCCCCATGCACCTAAAAAACAAAAACAATCACATATAAATACACCATCTAGAGTAATTGTCATTGGAATGGTACACTGTGGATTGTCTGCCAGCAATTTGCAGGGCACAATAAACTTCAACGAACCTAACATGCATGTTTTGGGCAAGTGGGAGGAAGCTGGAGAAAATCCACCGGAAAAACATGCAAATTCCAAACTGTAAAGCTGCAGGAGAGATTTAAACCAAGAACCTCACAACTGCCCGGCAGTGCTAACCACCAGCTCTAAAATGAAGCACCATTTATTACATGTACTTTTTAAATACATGTACGTCTTTAAAAAAAAAAAAAAAAAAAAAAAAAAAAAAAACATCCATGCCAAGGCATGATACGGTTAGTTGCATCACAAAACAAAAATAGTACTCGACTAGACGCAAGCCACAATATTTTTGGTCACCAGAAAATGATGTTGAAGTAGTAATTTCCATCATCAAATACTAAATAACACCAATTTCATAATCAAACCCAGAAAAGGATGACTTTGAACCATATATGGTAACTTCAAATGAGACCACACTCATTATATGCCAGTAGAATCATGTGATTTTGCCCAGGCCAATCAACAAAGAAAAGTGGTGATTAAAGAGAAAATATCTATATTTAAGTATCTGCAAAGAAGAGCATGCCATCATTTGAAATGTAATGATAATGATTCAAAATGGAAGTTAGTAAAGCAGTCTATGATGTTACCCTTGGGTGCAGTTGGGGTGACACAGCCGGCACACTTTGGCGTCGTCTGCGTATTTCCACACGAGTGAGTCGTCCTCGCCGGGCACGCCTTGAGGACAGCGGGATACGCAGAAGAGACCGTCCTTGAAGTTGGCGCACTTGGTGCAGTTGGCTGAACCCTGGAAATGCGTACGACCAACACGCGCAACATTAGACATGCATGGAGACATAATCATTGAAGAATTTCACCTGAATGGTCAGCCATCTTGCGCAAGAAAAAAAAAAAAAAACAATACAGTTCTTGCCTTAAAAATGGGAAAATACAAAGACGAAAAATAGTTTCCTTGAGCAGTAACAAGGAACTAATAACTTTACCATCAGTATTAGTTGTTGTGCATGTCACAATTAGCAAAAACAGCTCAAACATAAAAGTGTCACTACTAATAGTGATAGAGGATTAAAATGGTGTATTTCATTTAAATAAATAATACTATACAAATATATTGAAAATGAATGACTGCATTAAATAAACAATAATTAAATAAGTTCAGTTATTGTTTTAACAGGCTGATTTAAAAAAAATATCAATAATTGTTATGAAATATGTAGAAAACCAATAATCGCAAGAAAAAAAACTACTGAAATATTTCAAAATATACCCTGTGTACTATTTTATTATTAGTTAAATTTTAAATACAATTTTAAATACTTATATTTAAATTTCAACTACAGAATGTGTTATATTAAAATAACAATAAAAAAATCCTATAATGTTTAATATTAAAAAGGCCACTTTGGACAAAAATAATAATGATAATATAATTCATTACTAAATAACTCAAGGGAAAAAAAATAAAAATAATTTAATAGTCAATGAATTAGTTAAATTAACTAAAAATAAATAATATAATTAATAAAATAATAAATTCAGCCATAAATTTTGCATTAAAACCGCTGCTTAAGATTAAAAAAATTACATGATAGATAATTATTATAAAAGAACATGTAGAAAATGTCAATAACACTGGGTAAATAGAACTGAAAATACAGTGTTCCCTCACTATTAACGGGGTTCACCTTTCGCGGCCTCACTACTTTTGTGATTTTTTTTTTCTGCACAATTTTGCATGCTTTATAGTGTACTATTGTTTTTAATCTATAAAGGTTTGAAAGGTGAGTGTTTAAACAAGAACTACTTCATATAGGTACTTCATATGTTGGTTGAATGTAATTTGGTACCTCGTATGTTGTTTGTATGTAATTTAAGCTGTTGTGTAATTTTATTTTATGAGGACTACAGATGGAAACTAGCATTGTGCTAAATCTGGTGCAGCCATCTTTTTAATGTTACTGCACACTGTGCTTTCAATAAACTAAACTCAAACTCAGAAGAAAATGTGAAAAATGTTCATGCCTGTCTGAAAAAAAAAAGTCTAAAAAGTGTGCAACGAAGCCTTAAAACAAATATAACAAAAGTCCAAAACAAATAGGACTACTTCGCATATTTCCCCAATTGTGGGTATTTTTTTGGGACATAATCCCATGTGATAAACGAGGGAACACTGTACTTAAAATATACTCGAAATATTCTTATATTACATAATTGTAAATGTATATGATACAAATATGGATTTATTTATTTATTTATTTATTTATTTAACCAGGAGAGAGGTGTCAAGGAACGTGTACTGTACGAGATACGGCACGCTTTACCACCACAAAAATTCTGCCTCTGACGTAGGTAAATAATTGCTTTTAGTTGGAAGACTTTGGCTTGGGAAATGTGAGTAACTAGATAAACATCACACACATTTTTTTTTTGCAATCAGGTGCAGGAACACGGTGTGTAATATAGTCTGTTTCTCAACACACCTGCTTTATCATGCAACAACGCCGCTGAGCAGCAGCCTCAACGTTTGGTTTGCGGCCACGCGAACAGAGAAGGAAAAGAGCCAAGTGGAAGCAACACGCGTTGCCCCACCCCTTATTCCAACACACTATGTCCTCGGGCCAAGCTGATTTAATCATCTGGCTGCCCTCCAAAGAAGTTGACACAGATTCCATGCACAAGAGCTGGTATTTGTTTTTTAAATGTCACTTAATGAACAACTACAGATTTTTTTGTAGTTGACTATATAAGTATTAGGGGTGTGAATTGCCTAGTACCTGACGATTCGATTCGTATCACGATTCACAGGTCACGATTCGATTCGATACCGATTAATCCCGATACGAATTTATAAGTCGATTGTTGCGATTTTTTTCATTCAAATTTAGAAAATACTAATCAGTAAGCTTGTAGAGTGTAAGATTTATATGAAAATGTATTATTTATTTATCTGAAATTTCAGTCTTATAGAGGTTGTAATCTGTTTCATGTTTGAACAGCATTAAAATAAAATATTAAGGCTTAATGTTCCGTTCATATAACATTCTTCCATGCTCAAGGTGTGAATCCTAAAAAAAAAAAAAAAAAAAAATAAAATAAAAAAAAAATAAAATCGATTCTGCCGATTATTGAATCGATTCGAGAATCGCGCGATGTAGTATCGCGATATATCGCCGAATCGATTTTTTTTTTTTTAGCACCCCTAATAAGTATATATATATGTCAGTTTAAAGTGGATCGAATCGTCACTGATATTTTTTTCAGCATACAGCGGTCCTCGAACTTTTTTGCGCCATGGTCTGTTTCACGCAAATACATAGATGAGCATAAAAACAAAATGCCAAAATCAGAAATAGCGCTCACCGTCATGCTATTTGTCGTTTGGTAAACTATTCCATCTACTCACATCAATCAATAGTTCTTGTTAGCTCAAAGTTGTTGTCTGCGCATTACTGGAAATAAAATTTTGGTAAATGAATCTTTTAAGACTTGCGGTGATCGTAATAACCGAAGCGAGAGAAGCTAGCAGCTATGTTTTTCCGCAACCTGCTAATTTTTGTAAAACTGTTGCCTTGTTGGCTAATCAATTTGCTGCTCTTCAGGTCTAGTTTGGCGACAATAGCAGACCCGTGAGTCGGAATTGGAAAGTAAATTGGACAAAAATGGAGGACGAGATGCAAACAATATGATTAGCGATTAGCTGACCTCCATGCTAAGTAAGTACTGTCTATTCATTGACGACTTGATTACCGTAATATAAACCGCGACTTTTTTCACACGCTTTCAACCCTGTGGCTTATACAATGATGCGGCTAATATATGTATTTTTTCTGACGTCCGCCAGGGGCGCTTGAGCAGAAAAGGTAAGAGTGAGACAGGTGGAATATATGTTTCGAGGAAGACGCAAGTTTAATGGAACTTGATGTTTTGTGCGTGAATAAAATTAGCATGAACAGACCCTCATCATGGAAAATACAAGAAGTCTCAGTGACTTTTACCGGTATGTTATTTTTAAGCAGCCCTGTTAGTGCTGTGTTACTACCATATTGCTGCGGTGTTACTGCCGCGTCGCAGGCACTGTTTGGAAACAAAGCTAAGGTATATTATTAAACCTTTGAAAACTATTTCTGTGTACTGTCTTTCTTTGTAAATATGTCATGCTTCAATGTGGGCACATGAGGCTTATAGTCAGGTGAGGCTTATGTACAGTATGTACAAAATGTCTTCCTTTAGAAATGTACTAGGTGCGGCTTGTAATCAGGTGCACCTTATAGTCCAGAAATTACGGTAATCAGTTCAACCGCTTTTAGATACAATGTACAGTACATCATACCGCTATTAGGATAACGCTTCACAATTGGCACATTTGGTCTCACACCAACGTGTTATCATGATTCATGCGCTCGCTCTTCTCGGCAGTTATTCATGGTAACTAATTGCTACTTTGCATACTCGGAATAAACATGACTCAAAATAATCCAGAGGCAAAAATAATTCCACAGCAATTGCGCAATTAAAGTGTCATATGATTAATGTAATAGCTCCTCTCACCAGTTATTCATGATAACGCGTGAGCAGTAGTGCTGTGCACGAGTGGGCGTGGCAAAATAAAAATTTAATCACAATTTGCAGACTCAGATGGCGTGACGTCACCGGAAGCGGCGTTTTGTTTATATGGTAACTGTTTTACGGCAGTCCACTTTCTATGACAGTTGCAGACTTAAAATTATGCAGGAACGCCAGTTGATGCAACTTACAAGAGAATGCCGTCCTTCAAATCATACCTAAAGTATTCAATGTGTTGGAAAGACACTGGAGCCAAACAAATATCGAGGTTTGCTCTAGCTAGTTAATATCTATGGTCTCCACAGCTAGCTAATGTACCAATTGGCATGCAGGCTAACCCATCCAGAATTCAAAATATTTGCCACGACTACTATTTTATACTATTTCACACCACCAAAATGTACAATAACTGATCCAGATTCTACCTTTGGTGTATTTATCCAGCTGGGCTGCCATTTTGTAACTTGCTGGCGACTGAAAACAACAACACACTTGCTCACGGCTCATCTAATGACCAATCATCTGTTTTCTGAGTTTGGTCATGTCACATTTGCAAGCTAAGCCACGATAGGTCATTTAAGTTGACAGCAAGTGAAAAAATGGCCACGCCCCCTGAGATGGATAAAAACAGGTGGATTTTGCTACTTAATTTATTTTCCACAAAAGCAATGCCATGTTTAGACTAGTGGGTACACACAGAATATCCATCATCCATCCATCCATTTTTTTTGACCGCTTATTCCTCACAAGGGTCGCGGGGGGTGCTGGAGCCTATCTCAGCTGGCTTTGGGCAGTAGGCGGGGTACACCCTGGACTGGTTGCCAGCCAATCGCAGCACACAGAATATAGAATTGGAAAAAAATAAAAAGGATTGACTTCCTGTTTAATAATATCTCCCATGCTTGTATTCAGAGACCTCTCATGTTTTGGTATAAAAACGTGACGTACTGAAGCGCTGCAAGTTGCCGTCCCGTTCATATGATGACACTCCGGGTGACAAGCCACACAGGTTTTCTTCACCACGGCCTCCCGTGGCTCCCTGCAAAGCCCAAGACGGTTACAATTTAAGCGAGATTTAATGTTTGACAAACAAAACTGATGAAGGAATGTTTGTCCTATTTCTGCCAGACTTTTAACTGGCTTGCTTAGTAATAACAAATCGCTCATTAAACATTACGCCAGGAAGGGAGTACACTTCAGGCCACATTCTCCTCCCTTACCCCTCCAGGATGTTGCAGGAGTCCACGCAGCTGCCGTCGCGACTGTGGCCCCGGCAGGCGAAGCACATGTCGGGGCCGGGACCCCAGCATCCGTCAGCTGTGCACTTCCGATCGCATGTATCGTTTCTTTGAGCTGGAAACAAACACAGAAGTAGAAAATCAAATTATCTGTGTAAGCCAAACTTCCTCAGCGTGCTGAGCTTCCACCCTGGGACACAAACTAATTACCAATGCTTCATGTACGGTCAATTGGTCGTGACATCAACATGCACTCTACACAATGAAAAACAACAAAACAGACGTGAGCTTATTACAACAAAAATGAATCAAAGGGATTGGGACTCAGTATCCATTTCAAGAAGAAACTAGAAATGCATGGGAGTAGCTACAACCAATAGAAACCACTGTTTGACATTTTGTTTTTGTATGTCAAGTTAATGTTAGCATAACCTCAGAAAAAACAATTTCGCTAATTAAATTCCCGAGCTTTGTGATTTAAAAAAAACAAAAAAAAACAAAAAAACAGCAAAAATTGGGGTTAAGAGTAATTAAATTAGAATAAAGAGAAAGAAAATGCAATATATTTTGGTGGGATCTAATGACAAAAAGAGAGGATAAATATTAAAAACTACAGCTACATTATATAGTACTGCTTTCCGATTGAATTTAAACAGCTTATGTTTTTGTACAAATTTAACTTCTCAGAAATAATTTCTAAAAAACAAAACAAAACAAAAAACAGATATTAAATGTTGCATTTTGTGTTAAAACGGTTGTTAAATAAAAAAATAAAAAAAGATTGCATTGTATTTAAATTTTGTATTATTATTATTATTATTATTATTATTTTTACAAAAAGGTAACGTAAAGAGTATTGTAGTTCATTGGTAAAATTAAAAAAGCCTATGAATTTCATTGTTGAAAAAAAAAAAAACTAAATACAAAGCATAATATTTTATTTTATTGAGGAATAATTTTAAAAATTGAGGAATGTGAAAAAAAATACATAAATACTCTGTATAGCATTTTTGTTTGATTTTAAAGGGTTTTTTACATTTGTTTTTATTTATTTTTAAAATTAAAAACATAGCATTTTATTTTCTAAAATATTACAGTAGAAAAAGAACAGAAAAAAAGGAAAATCCATCTATCCATTTTCACAACTGCATTCCCTCACGAGTGTTGTGGGCATACTGGAGCCTATCCTACCTGTCTTCTTGTGAAAAAATTATTGTTGGTTGATATTGTTAATTATTTTTTTTTCTAAAAAAAAATAAAAAATAAAAAAATAAAATAAAATAAAAAACGATGCATATATTATTACCATAAATATATTAAATAGTCCATCATTTACAAACACAGTGTCAAGTCATGCAAAAAAAGGCAGATCTTGTGGAAATATTACACTTACTTACCGCATATCTGCGGATCGGCGTTGTCGTTGATGGTTGCGGTCTGGCTGGTGGACTTGAAGAGCCTCTTCCAGTGGCTGTTGTTGGTGTAGCAGAGGTTTTGGTTCTTGGTGATGACCACGTCTCCGTCGCTGATCTCTTTGAGGGAGCGCAGGCCCAAGTAACTGATGTCAATCTGGGTCACCGCCAAGCTGCGGCTTCCACTAGTGGAAAGGAAAATATATATTTTTTTTTTTATGATACTCCTAAATAATTATATATTAAATCAACATTTGAAACTTATGCGCTCTTTACCGCTTGGTTCGTCCTCGAATGATTTCCAGGTTCTCAAAGGGACTGAGTGCGTTCATGTTCTTGGGCCACGTTTGAATCCACAAGTATCCTGGAGCAACATCAATTTTGTCAATCATGAACGCACTGAGTGGACCCAATATTTTGACCAAACTCCCAAAAACTTACCGGTTATTTCTTTAACCGTCTTGAACACATCTAGCTGGGCGGGGTCCATCTTTGGCGTTTTGGTGTATGCGTCCCTGCAAACATTGGTCAGGCTGACGCTCCGTGTTGCGTACGCGGAGGCTGTTGATGTCACTGACTTACCCGTGAATGGACGTACGGATGACGACGATGTTGCCGTTGATTTTGGTGCAGTTTTTAAACGAGTCGATGTTGGTGGCGTTGATGGAGTACGTGTGCGTCAGGTGGCCTGTGCCCAGTCCGTTACACACTGTCGACAATTAAGACAATGAGGAAATGTTAAAAGCGAGGCATTAAACTTAGTGGGGTAAAGCTCAACCTCAATAATAAAAATATAATACATACAATTGCTCAATGAATATCTCCGACAAGAAGTAAGTTCCTTTTGACAGTTATTCACGATAACCACTATGTTGCACAATAGAAATAAGAAAGAACGAGTAAAAATAATCCAAAGAGTAAAAAAAATAAAATAAACAACACACTAAGTCATGCAACAATACATTGGAGCACAACGGACACATCATACAATTACTAGAACGTTCCTGACAAATTATTAATTTCAACTGTCCCATCGCACAATAGAAAAACTAGAAGTAATCCGCAGAGGGGAAAAAAAACAAAACAAACCATGCTGAGTCAAACTACTTTCATGTGATAGTTCCATGAAAGTTCTGCATGATAGCTGACAATTTAGAAAATAGGACTAGACAGAATAAATAGAAATAATCCAGAGTCAAAAAGTCAAAGGAACATTCGGTCCTTGCACAATAGAAATGAACATGAAATAAATATGAAACATATTAGAGCTGTAAAAATTTTGTTTGGTTTGGTCATGTGACATTCACAAGCTGAGCTGTGATTGGTTACCTGAGCCCTTGTGATGTCATTTTCAGCAAGTTGCAAAATGTGTTTTTAAAGGTACTAATTGTACATGAAAAATAATGAAAATATCAAATTTATTATAGACAAAATATTCATGTTTGACAGCCAAAAATGGCTAAATAAGTAAAGTATCCCTTTAAACACAGTCAGTCACAGTCAATTGTTTCATTTTATAAACTGACATTTTTTTTTGTAACATTGCAAAAGTAAATAAATAAAATTACTTAAATATTAAAACCAATTAAATCAATATTAATATTAATACATTATTCAGGAATTGTGTGCTTCAAAAAGTCGAAACAAACTGTTTTAAAATGCTAAAATTGAAGATATAATACACATTTTTCAAAGAAACTTATGCAAAACTGAGTCAGTTGCTGGACAGATAAATGTATTACACAAGTGAAAGTAAGCTCATGAGTCTTCTTTGCCTGAAGACTTCCGACCATTTCCCCGCCACTCTGATGAGGGGCTCCCCCTAGGGGTCCACCAACAAATTGCTCAATAAGTAATGAACAATGAAGCCGTTATAGTGGCTGTATATTAACTACAAATATCGATACTTGGCGTAGGCGTATCGATAATCACTTGGGAGACAAAGTATCACAATTTATCGCGATATCGATATATCGTCACACTCCTCATGTGTACTGTACATATGATTAAAGCAGCAGCTCTTTGTGCCTATTCATGACCATGCACAATAAGCACAACTACAAATGATCCACAGAGTCAAAAATGTATAATTATGATTTGCATTCATGATAAATAGGTGTAGCTTGATGTTTTTGGTGGATGCTAATAGAGGAGACTGGCTCACTAAATGAGTCTCAACAGCTCATGAATACACTTTTATGAAATATCAATATAAAATTCCCTCATTAATAATAAAATCTAATTAAATAAAAATTACATGGATTAATATGCACATAAAAAAAAACTAGCTCGAAGGGTTAGGTGTGAAGTGCACTGGAATGCAGTACACAAACACTCGACAGGATATAATGATTGACAAGTGCTGTGGATGAGTCAAGAGGATGCCCCCACCCCCACCCAACCCGTCCCCCCTTCTTTGGGTTGCAGAGTGCCAGCTTGGGGCCTCACCTTTGGGGCACAGTCCATCGCATTTGGCACACTTCCTGACGCCACCCTCCTCCACCTCGTAAGTGTTGCCGCTGCACGTCCGCACGCACGCGCCGTGGTCCGTCACCACGTAGTTATCTGCGAGGGTTGACAAACACACAAGATCGGATCGGATCGTACTCTGCTGACTGTTGACAGGCTCACAGGTGACTTAGCTAAAGTGAGCGATGGTCATCTTTTCTCAAGACATTGCAATAGTGTTATGAATAGCATTGCTTCGAGAAAGAAGTCTTACTAAAAAAAATAATAATAATTAAAAAAAAAAAAAGTATTTTTTTTTTCCAGGGAGCACCCTTGAGAGAGTTGTTTTTTTTCCAAAGAAAATTCATTTAATCAAGATTAAAGTGTTGTTGTTTTTTTTATTAAATTTTACTCTTAAATAATACTCTCCAAGAATACATTATGAGTAATTTTTCAAGAAAAATTAGTCCTCTTAGGACATGTGTCAAACTCAAGGCCCCGGGGGCCAGATCTGGCCTGCCACATCATTTTATGCGGCCCGCGAAGGCAAATCTTGTGCCTCGACTTCATGTTTCTTGCTAAAATACTACAATTCAAAATTGCCTTCTTTCTGATTTGAGACTTGTGGAAAAATGCGGCATCATCAGGAAAAAAAACACACAAAAAAACGTAGCACTCCGACAAGAAAACGTTTTCCTTACACTTATTGTTCACACTTATTTTACACAAATAAAAACTTGAACTTTAAAGTATATATTTCATATGTTCCAAGAAAAGTTCAAGATAAAAAATCTTGAGAAAAAGAGCCCTAGTTTTTGGACGAAAAAGGCATATTCTGACAAAAACAACAACAACAACAAAAAATAAATAAATAAATATATATATATATATATATATATATAGATAGAGGTGTCATATTTTTAGGGGGGAAAAAAAGTTGTATTGTAAAACTGCATTTAGGAATTGTCCAATGTTGACTGTTTACAGTCTGAGGTGACTCAAACACCCAAGTTAAAGTGAGAAAGAACAGATGTTACATTAACATGCACAGAAACTCAATCATTTTCTTTCCTTGTCTGCAAGGTTTATCATTAAACTGGGAAGCACCTAATGTCTAACAAGCAGCGAGCGTTGACGGCAAGTCAAGTTTATCAGGATCCTTACGCGGGCAGCTCTTGACACAGGTGGCGCCGAAGTTGTACTTCCCGTGTGGGTTGGGTACCAGCTGGTGCTGGTTGGGGTCGTAGCGCATGAGGCCCGGGCAGGAGTCCTTGCACACCCCGTCGTCCTGGATGTCCCGACAGGCCTGCAGCACAAACATAGCAGAGGCTTAATGAAAACATTACATTCCTCCATGGCGGACTGTACAGCGGCCTCAACGCTCCCAGGGCTGCACAGGCTGCGGCTAAATACACAAGCTAATAACGCTTTAAATAACCCGAGATGGGACTTTTCAAAGATTTAGCCTCCCATCAGAGAACAAAAAACATCTGGGCCCTCGCCGAAAAATAAATAATTCTTTAATGTGTGCAGTAATGCTAGTTAGTCGGAATGCCATCTCAAAATTGTATGTAAATCTTGTTAAAACCTGCAACGGTAAAACTATGAAGAAGAATTAAATAGTAACATTTCAAGAAAAAACATTTTTTATATTTTTTTTTATGACAACCAGATTACAATAATTATATAATATTAAGGCCAGTAAGAAAATATTTCAAAAAATAAATAAATAAAGTGGGAAATTTTGGCTTGGTTGTTTTGTTTCTTGCTTATGTGTTCATGTGCCAAAGAAGGATTTGAGAATTAAATTGTTATCATAAGAGGATAAATTCCTTCTTATAAGCATGATGTAATCATACAAATAAGTATTTTTCAGCCAATAAGTCGCACTGTTACAAGGATAAAGCCGTAACAGTATATTGCAAAAAAAAATTTTTTATTGTTACACAGTAACTTTGAGTGCCTATAAATTGAATGAATTATTATTATTATTATTATTATTATTATTATTATTTATTTTTAGAAGTAGGGCCCGACCAATTAATTGGCTGCCGATTATAATCGGCCAATTACTTTCCCCTTAAAACGTTCTCGAAGAAAACCGAAGTTTCCGACTCTGTGAACGTCACCTGGAATGCACCATTTTGTTTGCATAGCATTAGCTACTATCAAGTGTGTAGCCGTATGCTATGAATTTAAGAATTACATCTACTATATATTTAAATACAAAATATGCTTCGTTTTTAAAACATCACTAGCCTAGCGCTAACAGGAAGTTAGCAACGACTTGTGTTTTTCCTTCAAACAACGAATATCCACACACAAATTTTGTGGGAACACATACCCACAGTTGATATAGCACTACACAAAGGCACAAATTCTTCCCAATGTGTGAAAAACGAGTTATTTTAACAGAATTCAATCGCAATTTTCTTCTTTACTCACTTTAAATGTGTACGCCATGGATGCATGGCACCACACTGCCCCCAAGAGGCCAAAATGCACAGGAACATTCCATATTTGGTTTTACAGTTTTTTCAGTTGCTCTTATTTTAGTTTATTCTATTCTTATTTCACGTTCTTCTTATTTTTATTTTGTCATAGTCCTTTCAAGTTATATATTCTAAACTTATTTCAAAAGTTAGAAGTTATTTTTTCTTAGTACTTGTAGTACGATGATAAATGTATTCTTATGAGAATAAAGTAGTAATGTAAAAAAGTTAAAAAAAAATTTAGATAATTTTTAACTTTACGAGGATAACGAACGCTGTAATATTGCCCTAATATACATAAAGTATCCCTGTGATCTTCTCACCAGACAGTCAGTGGGGCGAGGTCCCGTGCATCCGGCAGCGCAGTGTTCATTGCAACAGTCGCTGGGCGAGGGTCCTCGGCACCTCTTGGAGCACTGCTGCGCACAGTTCAGCTTGGTTACTGTACAAAGGAGAACAAGTGAAGAAAATGTCACGGCACATCGCAAATTTTGATGTTGTACGCTCATTTCAAAGGGACCTAGCCAAAATTCTTAGTTTTCAATGAACCCATAATCGTATCATATCAAAATATCTGGCATGAATATCGAGATAAGAAATAGCCCTATAGCCCTAACCTAGCGTAAATAACAGAAATCATCTTACAAGTCTGACAGTTTTGGGGTCCAGGTGCCCAGCAAGAACCGTTGAAGCAGCTTTTGTCACATTTTTTACCTATAAGAAACAATAAAAAAAAAAAATTAATGCCTTAATTAATGAGTAATAATATTCGTCAGTGCATCACTTACAAAGCGGGTTGTTGCTAGCCACGGATGGCAGTTCCATTTTGGGTTTACTGTCCTCGTTAATGATGTCGTACCACTGGATGGTCTCAACGTTACACAGGTAGTTGTTACCAAACTTCACTCCTCCTTTGATAATTTCTGTAAAAAACAAACATTGTACTTTAATGACCTAAGTATTCACCAAGATGAAGAAGTAATGTGCTGGCACAAACCTGTGAGGCTGGTCAGAAGCAGCTCGCTGGTGCCCCGACCCGACGCTTTGTCATAATTGGCCAGCACGGATAGGGCGAAGTTTCCCTCGTAAAGCGAGTGACCACGAATGATGCGCAGGTTGTCCAGCGGGATCCTGGATGCGCTGTTGAGGGCGATGAGCACGTAGCCGCCCACTTCTTCTATCGTCTGCAGAAACAAAAATAGCAAATGGGTATTCAGATAACCACAACTGCGCAAAAATAAAAAAAAAATAAAAAAAATAAATAAATAAAAAAATAAAAATAAAAAAATAACCACAACTGCTTGGTAATAATTAGGAGAATCATGGATCCGTGTATTAGCTACTCTTAGTTTGTTTAGTTTTATGCAGTTACTATGTCCCTTATGATGATGATGATGATGTATTAGCCACTCTTAGTTTGCCTAGTCTTATACGGTTACTTACTTTGTCCCTTATGATGATAATGTATGATGATGATAATGATGTATTAGCCACCGTTAGTTTGTCTAGTCTTATGCAGTTACCATGTCCCTTTTTATGTATGGTGATAATGTATTCGCCACTCTTAGTTTGCCTAGTCTTATGCAGTTTCTATGTCCCTTATGATGATAATGTATGATGATGATGTATTACCCACTCTTTGTTTAACTAGTGGTATGCAGTTACTGTGCCCCTTATGATGATGTATGATAATGTATTAGCCACTCTAGTTTGTCTAATCTTGTGCAGTTACTATGCCCCTGATGATGATAGTGTATGATGACGACGTATTAGCCACTTTTAGTTTGTCTAGTCTTATGAAGTTACCATGCCCCTGATGACATATTAGCCACTCTTAATTCGTCTAGTCTTATGCAGTTACTATGTCCCTCATTATGATGATGATGTATTAACCACTCTTAATAAGTCCAGTCCTATGCAGTTACCATGTCCCTTATGACGATGTATGATGACAATGTATTAGCCACTCTTAGTTTCTTTAGTCTTATGCGGTTACTATGTCTCGTGATGATGTGATAATGTGGTCAGATGCTGTCGCTATGTGCCTATATGAGTCACTCTTAGTTTGTCTAGTCACTCTTATTTGATCAAATAGTCTTTTATTCGGTCATACAGACGTGTGCAATGCCCCAGCGAGAGTTAGTAAATGACACTTTAGTCAGTATGTTGAGGTTTTCTCTGCATCCAGCCAGCTCAAGTGTTTTCTTCAAGGTCATCTGCATCCAGCCCTGCTCTCTGTTGTCTATTTACATTTTTGTCTATAAAGTCTTTCTGTTGTCCAACATCTGTCTTGCCTTCATTTTGGTGTGCAGCTCACGTGACAGTATTTTTCAAGAACAGTCATTTTAACACAGAAGAGTAATACGCTCTTACCCTGAGGAAGGACAAGTCACGGTGCTCCTCCATGTAGGTGACCTCCAGGTTCTCCAGGACCACAGTGCAGTTGCTGTAGGTCTTTACCATGTTCAGGTAGTGGTCGTCTTTGGAGCCCAGCAAATTTAAGCGGTTGGTGATGCCTTGGCACACTGCCGAGAAAAATACAAACATCTGTAACTATGGGACAATGCCACAAATGTCAGCCTGAAATGCTATCAGTCATCGGCATTGCACAACAAACACACAGGCTTGTGCATTTCCTCCATCTAGTCATAATGTGGCCTGCTTTCATGTAAAAATAGCCAATGTGGGTTGCTTCTACTATTGGAATCACATCCCCACAACAAAGCACAAAATCTTGCTGGTGGGTGAAAATGAGACGGGTACATTGGTACTGGCAGCAGATGGAAAACGCATACGTCACTCACCAGGCTTGACACCTGAGAAGTGTTTTGTGAAAAAGAGAAAGCATAACATGTCTTCTTTAAATGCTACAAGTGTTAGAGTAGCAGCAAATGTAGCTTATTAGGCAACAATGTTTGAATAAGAAAGGCTTTCAAGATAAGTGCTGACTAAACAAAACTGGGGATTGTTTTGTTTTTTTTAACTCTGATGAATGAGTCTTCCATTGTAGCGTGAGCCGGTCCGACGGGTTCTGACCGGAACCCTGCAGGAGTCACCCGTGCTGTGTAAACCCCTCCGCCACCAATAACACTGCCATACATTCACTCATATTACCTGCACATTTATTAACTGTATAATGGATTTTTTTTTTCCTGACTCTTTTAAAGTGGAGATTTACGGCTTTGCAATAAGAGCTAGCAAGCAAAGAGTCTTCCAGATGTGTAGTGGAAATCAGGGCACTGCTGTATTGTAAAGTCTCCTGGGTCGCATTCCACAACAGGTTAGCACTTGACTGGCAAATAGATTAGCCATAATCTTAGCAATTCTTATGCAAAGCAAAGTAGTCAGTAGATTATATTGGAAAATAAACCTGATAGGAATGGTATCGGGTACTTGTGGACACTGCTTACACCAGCTATGATACTTAAAGGGATACTTGACTCGAACAATTTTCAGCAGTGAAAAGTTCATATTTTGTCCAGAATGAATTTGATATCTTCATTATTTTTCATGTACAATAAATACCTTTCAAAAAGTAACAGAAAAAAAAAAAAGTGTTTTTCAGTAAAGTTACCGGTAATCATACAATAAGGCTGCATCTTGTTTTGAGGGGGGGGGGGGGGGGGGGAGTAAAAAATAAAATAAAATAAATTTTAAAAAAGCATAAAGCCAAAATATATGAAAAATCATTTTGAATATATGAAAAATCATTTTTAGAATACAGATTAAGTCATCACTCCCCCCCCCCCCAATAAAAATGAGTCACAAGAAAGAAAACAAAATATAATATGACGTGAAGTCACCTTTAAAGCCAAACACACTCAAATACGATGAAAGGGAGCTCAAGTGGAGATGAAAATTACCCCTCGCATGCATGTTATCGCATTCAATATCACAAATCCATTTTTATCTGTTTACTCCATTAATCGACCATATAATTGGTATAATACTTTATTCTAAAAATATTCAATAGCTGCAGTTAACTACAGATAAAGTAGGAAAAATTGCCTAATTATTGGCATGTTTGTATCCCATTTAAGATCGTCTAAGGAGCATAAGCAAACCACTGCATTGCAGTGAATAAGCGGGAATTAGGACGTCAACAGCTGCCTGCCGTCGTCCTCCCTCTCCCTCCTCATTAGCTGCTCCCCGAGGGTCCTTGCTGACATGAACCGGGCCAACCGTCCACGGCAACTCAAGGCACACTAGGGAGCTTTAAATTCATTAGAGGAGCCACGCGAGATACAATTAGCGCTGTAATTATTCCTCAAGCCAAAGCGTAATAAGCAAACGGCGTGTACGGTAAATATGTACACTTCGCACAGCTGCTTTCCCCCGTTACTACATGATTCTGATTTACAACGAAAGGCGGGGCGAGGCGGGTGACGTCAACAAACATCCCCCGCCAGGTTAGCTAAGCAAGAAGTGGAGGGAAAAAAAAAACAAGAAACAAGAAAAGCCACGGAGCTGCTTCTGCTTGGAGTGCCTGATTTCATAACGGGCCCTGCAGGTGGTAAATGACCTGATAGCCTGGGACCATAAAGTCACTTCCTTATTAGGCCGCGACACATAAAACGAGGTCAGGCTGAATCAACACATGAGCCACCGCAAGCTTGCCTCACTGGGCTCGTTAAGATTTTTCCCAACTGGAACAAACAACTGTGTAATCCAGCGACACCCAAAAATTCTGCATTTATGAATTCATTAAAGCTATTTATTATTTTTGTAAAGGCTGGATTTGTTTTATATAGTTCTTGCATTGCGAGTCATTAGAAGAAGGTGGTGGGATCAAAGGTCTTTCAAGATTTGTCATATCACTAAAAAAAAATAAAAAAAAATAAAGAAAAATTTGTACTGTAATCGTACGAGAATAAAGTACAAACTAAATCAAGAATGAAAGCTTTAACGTTAATATATAAGTATAAATATATTAGGAAAAAAAGTCTTTTTTTTTTAGGACAATTTTTTTTATTTTCCAAGAAAAAATTACAGAAAATCACATTTTTTTATTTTATTTTTCTAAAAAAGATTAACTTTAACGGGAATAATACATTAAAGTATTTGAAGCCCTTCCAAAAATTAACTATAGGCATATAATGATTAAATCTTACCTTTGACACCATGGTGATGCTATAATTATAGTTAAAAAACGAACAAAAATGTTTTATGAGTTTTGGTTTGGATTATTTTTGCTAGTTTTAGTTACCTATAACCTTGACTCATCTATGTGTGTGTCTTGCCCATTTATGGCTAGTAGAAAAAAAAACGGCTTGTACTACAGTTGAAAAAATAAATACACACTTTGGTGTTCCATTATACCGGAGTCACTTTTGACTCAGACCTACCTGTCGCCCAGCACATGGGCGGGGCTTGTGCTGACGTCAATATCACTAGAACGGAGACCAATTAGCTGTTGCTTCACTTCCTGCCTTCACATGGAGGTAATAGCAACTGAACTAAGGAGTGTCTCTGTGTGCAGTCTGTGTGTGCGCATTGAGATTAATGACCCCATGAGGAGCCAATATAATAAAGCGAACCATCTTTGCTTTGCTTAATTCCCTAATCACAGGTCTATTAGTGTTTACTCTGATCAGTTATTTTACGAGATAAAGTAAAATTACAAATTAAGTTGGATTTCTTCATAAAAACTGCTGCTATTTTTGTCGTAATGGTTTGAAAATGAAGTAATTTGTAAATCATTTGAAGAAGAAATTGCAGGAATGCTGAAAGCATCTCATATATGTTATTCGGATTTTTATTCTCCTCACTGTTTTGCCGACAAACAACTCCCACATTATACTTCCGATTTACAGCATTCAAATTTCAACTTGCTGAAAAAAATCATGCCTTCCGGGGTATATATGGTCTGATTCCACATTATTTAGAGTACTTGCACAATTTAACGTTAAATATCAACTTTTCCCCATTCATTTTCAATGGGACTGACACTGAACTTTTTCTAAGTCTAAGTCATCATTACTTGCTCTCTGATACTGCTAAGTGTGCTGTCCACTAACCAGGAGGTCCCGGGTTCGAATCCCACCTCTGACTGTACATTGCAAATATATCAATTGGCAACTGAAAAGATTAAATGCACATTGGCTTTCATCAGATGGCTATTTTTAAAATACATACGACATTAGCATTGAATTTGAACAAGGGAAGTTAGCTCAGTCATTAGAGCAACTGCTTCCCTCATGGAGAACCTGGGTTCAAACCCTGCTTGGACCACATTTTAGTACATTTGATGGTGTAGTACCAACTGACTATCGAATCAGGAAATGGATTATTTTTATTATTTTCTCTGAAATGATTAAATCCCACCTTAGATTGCAGTTCAAGTTTTCCTTTTATCCATTTATCTTTCAACTTCAATGAAAACTTTGTAATTTTCACATAATTTATCTTTCAATTTACGACATTCAGCTTAGCATTCAGTTTTCAGCATTCCCACGCAATTTCTCCAGAAATTGCACTTAGTCTAGTTACAAGAGTAAATTTGTCAAAATTGTACACAAACATAAAAGTTATCTTACAAGGTCGAAGTCATAATTTTACAAGCGTTAAGTAAAATTGCTAAAAAATAAATAAATAATTTGAAAAAAGTAATGTCACAAATATTTTTCTAGAAAAAAATTGCAGAGTAAACTTTTTAAAATGCTATATGGCTAAATGTTTGTGTTGCAGTGAACAAAAGGTGGTTGTGTTTGTGTGCATGAGAAATGTGACACTCAACTGACAAGCAGAAACTTTCCCAATGTTACCAAAATGGGCTATTGCACAGGCTTGCGTGTGAGTTCGTTATGATGCAAGTGATGCTGATTTATCTGATCTTCTTCCATCTGTAACTTAAAAATATCTTCCAATCTGAAGGTTGATACTACGCCAAGCAAAACTGAACGGTGATAACTGGAAGATTTACAACAAACACTATAAGCTCAATTCTAACGCGGCCCGAGTGGGACATAAATACAAGGTTTTTACTTCTCAATTACACCTCGTATGAAACGGTGTTTTCCGACAAAATAATGAAAGTCCACAAATTCAAACCGTGACTTTCCTGGGACTCAAGCAAAAACCCGTCAAAACATGTCTAATGGTTGCTTGTTGGACATCCAATGCGCGTTTAAATCAAGGCGCGTTTTACGAGCGGGCCGCTTCCTCTCGTCCGCTATCTGCAATTGAATTACGCTGCTTCCAGAGGCTGCTCATTCAATTATGTGAAAACATATACATAATCAAAGGAGGATGCTAACTGCCATTCTTGTTGATTTCCCAGTCAACAGCATTAGGGCAAAGAAAGTTATGTAACCTCTGCCTTCAGTCCAATAACAAATCATTGGTCTGCTGCCTCATTTAAAAGGGAAGTCAAGTCAAATATTTATTTTTGACAATAATATGTTTTATGTCAACCCACTAGTTTAAACACAACATTCTAATTATTATTATGTTTGTGGAATATGAATTAAGAATTTGCCACTTACTGTAATGTCAACTGAAAATGACATCACAGTAACTAAGGACTGAGCTAGCAAACGTGACATGCTCAAGGTAACAACCAATCACGACTCCCCTGATTTCGAAGTTTGGTCATGTGATGTTAGCAAGCTGAGCCCTTTATGTGATGACTAGAGCTGTCCAAATTAATCAATTAATCGATTATCAAATTATTCTACAACTATTTTAATATTCAAGTAATTGTTTGGAGAGATTTTCTGATTTAAAATTGTTCAAATCTTCTGATTTCACCATATCAACAGTAATTGTTCACTGATTTTTGTAGAAGACTGATTATCTTCCGTGTTTAATCAAAATAAGACATTTGCTAACATCTGTTTTTACTTTGGAAAACAATGACCGAACCGGTCACATAGTACAACATCAATCCCACTTTATTTAATCACTATACGAATACGAAGTACAAAATAAACACCAATCACTGGCTAATAAAAAGTAGTCAGGAAATAATGCCTCTGAGATGGATAAAAACGGGTGGATTTTGCTCTTAATTCATATTCCACAATCAGAATATCATGTTGTAGACTAGTGGCACAGCAGAGAACATTATTGTAAAGACAATTTTTCGCTTGACTTTCCCTTCAAGGGTGAAAAATTACACCATCCTCTACTTACAGTATTGTCCTATTACTATTATTAGTATTTTTACAGTATTACTTTACAAATGATGATTCCGATATTTTGTAGGATAACATTCTGATAACCGATTAATCTACCGTTTAATAAAAAATATATAATGGATAAATATCTTTTTGAGGGCGGCACGGTAGTCGAGTGGTTAGCACGTCCGCTTCCCAGTTCTGAGGTCTCCGGTTCGAGTCCAGGCTCGGACCTTCCTGGGTGGAGTTTGCATGTTCTCCCCGTGCCCGCGTGGGTCTTCTCCGGGTACTCCGGTCTCCTCCCACATTCCAAAGACATGCATGGCAGGTTAATTGGGCGCTCCGAATTGTCCCTAGGTGTGCGTGTGAGTGTGGATGGTTGTTCGTCTCTGTGTGCCCTGCGATTGGTTGGCAACCAGTCCAGGGTGTCCCCTGCCTAATGCCCAGAGCCAGCTGAGATAGGCGCCAGCAGCCCCCGCGACCCTTGTGAGGAATAAGCGGTCAAGAAAATGGATGGATGGATGGATGGATATCTTTTTGAGTCCCTTAACACAAAAATAAAGAATTACAGGCAGAACATTGAACTTTTTTTTATAATACTTTATGCTTTATTATTTGCTTAACTGCTAAACAGAGGGAAAATTAGCCAAAAAAATTGGCAGATTTTTTTTTCCTGATATAAATAACGCTAATATCAGCTGGCTGACTAATCTCAATAAAATCATCATCATCAAAAACCTTTTAAGCAAAATGCTAATCAATGTGTAATGCACATTACTGCCCCCTGCTGAATTGGAGTGGACCAACTAATGACTGGATCATGCTAGACCTTTTTTGTTTTTCTTGTTACCACCATGTGTGAGGGTCCCTCCAGAAGCACACCAGTAGATCAGTCATGCTATCTTTTAAGGCTGACATTTAGGGTTGTTTAGGGTTTCGAGTTTTAAAGAGAAAGTGTTGCTGGATGCAGTATTATTTGTGGAAAATATTAACAAAAAAAATATATCTCCTCCCCCAATAAAGGCTAAAAACTAAACTCACACCTGCTACTGTTTGAGTTGAGCATATAAACTCCCCCAGCCTTGAGGAAATATGGTATGTTCATTTTACTGGTGTCCACTGTTTTTTTCTTTTTCTTTTCCTTTTTATGAGGTTGATTTGAAAGGTATCGACATCC
Organism: Festucalex cinctus; assembly: GCF_051991245.1. Lineage (NCBI taxonomy): Eukaryota > Metazoa > Chordata > Actinopteri > Syngnathiformes > Syngnathidae > Festucalex > Festucalex cinctus. The sequence continues at coordinate 14,191,661 of NC_135411.1, read as the reverse complement.
TGTTCACTTTAAAAGTGGAGATACATTTTTCCTTTATGCGAGAGATGCCTCAGGCCCCGACAGCAAACAACTCTGGGCCTCGGAAAGGGAATAAAAAGGTGGGAGGGCTGCAATAAAGGACTAGAGGATTTAAAACGAAGGGAAAAGAAGAAACACAAGCCTCCTCTGACATGTCAGGAAGTTGCTCTTTGCACTGGATCTGCTCCAGGCGGCTACCCTGTGATGCTGGACCAGATGGTAGCTGATTCTCGTCTCCGGGGGAAGAGGAGGATGGACGGAATCTAGCTTTATGTACTACTGAGGACAGGAAGTGATGGAAAGGGAGGGGGAGAAAAGGTCTCAAAAGTAGAAAAGCAGGGTCGTAGACGGCCACGGCGTATCCCGCAGGCCATCCTTCGATTGTTTATTGCTATTGTATATGTAGCGCAGTCAGCAAGGTCATCAAAACAGAATGCTGAAAAACTAACCCATTGCTTTTTGCGACCTTTCTTGTAACTTTCCATTGGCAGGCTGACTCTGCACTTGACCCCAAATGCTGCCGCATGAGTACCGACTAGAACTAGGAGGGAAAAAAATCATCACTATCCAGAGCGAGCGTCACTACATGGACTCACTCATGCAAAAAAAAAAAAAAAAATCAGTTTTGAATGTAAAATTAGGAAAGCAAAAAAAAAAAAAAAAAAATCTGACTTTTAGCCACGGTTTTTCCTGTGTACAAAATTCAGAGGCGGCCACCTCTACCTAATTTGCTTACCACCTCCAGCCTGAGCCACTAATATGGCTCAACCCAGCGCTCCAGCTGTGTGGATTGAGCTCGGCAGGAACGCATTTTAACTGCAGTTGCATTATTGCGCTATGTCAACAGCAGTGCAGCGGAAAGACCTGAAGCAACGACCAAAGAAGAAACAGCTTTGTGTTTTTCCTATTTTAAAACTTTAATGTACCGAAGAAGAAACAGATCATGGAGCAGCTGTTGCGCACGGCCATTTCCTGGTTGCGCTCCAGCCATCGCCAAAGTCATAACAATAGTGTTTTATAACAACGCCGAGCTATATTTACAATTTAATATGTACTAGAGGATTAATTTTTAATGATTGCAGGTTTAAAAAAAAAACATGGAAAAAAGTGAATGGCAACTTCGTATTCATATAATTTCTAATTTCTAGTCCCTGATTGTAAAATGGCTGCAGGAGGGCGGCCCATAATGGTTTCGGTCACCGCTGCGAGTACCGATACTTTAAAATAAGACCGGTAGTCACCCGTCATAGTCAGGGTCATACCACCTCTGCCTCAATTTGAGCCAGGAAAAACCCTGTTAGCGCAAAACAATCTGGTTCTAATTATGAAGTGGGCTCAAATGAAACTCGTTTCAATGACAGTGAATCTGTGATAAAAGTCAAAATTGAATGCTGAAAAACTATTGTAGATTTCTATTAGCTGGCCCCTCTAACAAATCCCATAAAGACTCTCCATCTGGTCCTAAATGCTGCTGTCCGAGTACTGGCTAGAACTAGAAGAAGAGATTATATTTCTTCACTGATGGAAATTCCTTTACCTCAATAATAAATCACTCCAACATCATCCAACTGTTTTGGTCCATGTTGAGACCTCAAGTGCTGTTCAACACTTTAAAATTGAACAATAACAATGAAGCTGAGGTATCTTCCTGGTTGTCCTCGTGGGATAGAATCGGAGAGGGGGTAGTCAGGAGCGGTTTGTGGTTAAGCTAAAAGTGGACTTAAGCTGTTGGTTGTAAGGTCAAACTGTGGAAATGACACGTAACCTATGAACATGGCCGCGTTTTCCCTGAAGACTACTCACGGGGCACCCATCTGGAATACACAAGCTCATTGAATGTGCCTGTGAAGTTCAGTCCGCTCAAAGCTCTACCAGACCAAAAAAGGATGATGTGTTTAAAAGTGTATGAGACACTGCAGTTACTCTTGGCTGGGCTAAATTAATGTTTGGGACGTAACTCAGCTCGAGGAAGCTGGATTTCAAAGGGGATGCGCAACGTGTGCTCACAATTCCTCACACTGGGACAGTACTTCCATGTATGTCCACTCAGCCACCAGCCAAATCAGCAAAATCCAAAGGAAGTGCTGTATCAATCATTCTGGATACCTTATTTTACGACAAGGCTGAAGTTGCCCAATGAATCTGTTGGATTGCGACATGGAACCAGAGGCGTAAGGAAAGGTGGCATGCAGCTAGCTAGTATATAACATTGTAAAGTTTAACACGCAATACTCACTGCCCACGCGCGTGTGCTGACGCAGTTGTCGCTGCACTGGTTTGGACATCGCCACACATCTTATCTGAATTGGCAAAGCCACAACGGCTGGGTTGAGATTTGAGAAGAATTTAGCAATTCCGATTACTCTATACATTACAATACTGCATATCACGTTATTGATTCTAATTGAGTGAAGGAATGAAATGATGCAAACGGATTTATTTGCGTTTATTTTTTATTTTATTTTTTGTAATACTTTGGACCGAAGTTGGCACACAAGTATAGTGAGACCAAAAAGCTTAAAATGGTAGTTAACCATAATAATTTTTGACAATAATATGTTATATGTGACCTCACTAGTCTAAACATGACATTCTGATTAATATTCATTTATGGAATATGAGTTATGAAGCAAAATCCAGCTGGTCTTAACCTTCTCAGGGGGCGGCCATTTTGTTACTTGCTGAGTTGCTCAGGGCTCAGGCAACGACCGATCACAGCTCACCTGTTTGTTTGTTTGTTTTAAGTTGCGCTGTGATTGGTTGTTGTACCCGAGCAACATTGATGTCATCTTCAGTCGACAGCAAGTGGTAAAATGGCCGCCCTCTGAGATGGATAAAGAGCTGGATTTTGCTGCTTAACTCATATTCTACTAACGCAATATTAACCAGAACGCCATATTGAGACTAGTGGGGTTGCATAGAACATATTATTGTCAAAAATAAAGGTGTGTTGACTTCCCTTTAATGTAGTTTTTGTGTACCTTATGAAATTTATCAGAGTGCCTTTGGAAATTGTCCAATCGGACTGTAACGAGTCCAAAGAGAATGACATTTGTGTTTTTAAGACCAACTAATACAAATCTTTAAACCGAGACTGAGAACAGTCAAAAAAAGAGTTTTGAACTTCCTGTCAGGATATCATCTCTCTTTTAATCCACCAGGTATAAAGTAGGTGACTATGAAGCCCATCACTCCACTCCAATAATTAATTCTGTCTTAAAGGGACAAGTTGAAGATCTACTGCGACTTCTCAGATGAACAGATTTGTAATATGCATGACTACCCCCTACAGCTCCGCTCCAACTTTGATTTCAGCACAATTGACCTTTTGTTTTGATTTTTTGATTTTTTGCCAGAAGGAATGGACTAATCTGGCGTTATTGTTCAGCCTTTCAAGCACAGAAAATATGATCTCTTCGCCAAGTTCTAGTCAGTGCTCGGGCAGTGGCATTTTGGACCAGCTGGAGAGTCTCTGGGGAGCAACAAGCTAACAGATAATCCAGTGTAGAGTATACACAAGCATGGACTCATGTGTAGAATGACTTGTAAAATATGTCATATAATACCCGTTACAAAGTCCTGCCTTCCCCTAATTCAAGCATTAATGGCTGGCTTTTCAGAATCTACCAAATTGGTGTTCTTGTTCAGCACTGGTGAAATTCCGATTGGTAGGCAATTTTTAAACTTAAACAACAGGATTTCATTTTCTCATCTGTTGAGTTGGCTCCTCTCTTTGGAGAAGCTTCCCTTCATTATTCAAAACATCAACAACAACCGGAAAAGTAAACTGACTGCGACAGCAAATATTCAAAAATATTGACTGGAAGAGAGTTTAGCAGCTGAAAAGCCAGCTATGTCCTACTGGAGTTGTAGCATCCACTCAATATAACAAAAGCAAACCCCAAGCCAAGCGAGCGAGAGAAAAAGTTTTATTTTAGATGATTAATTCCACAGTTACTGACTCACCGGATGCTCTTTTGTTAGTTATCATTTGAGCTGCTGCAATGAATTATCAACACACAATATGTAACTATGGTTTCTCAGCTTCAATGGCAGAGGGGGTGACAAATACACCTTATTGTGAGTGGACTGGGCCCCCAAGTTCATTTATTCAGATTATGTATACACAGCTGGATTCCGGCTTGGCTCATCTCATCAGCGTAGTATATCATCAGTCAGATAAATCTCCCACAAGTCCATGAGTCCGGCGTGGAGGCCCCACAAACAATCCCACTCATGTGTTATTCAAAACTCACACACAGAATCTCCCCCCGCCACCTCAATTTAAAATTCCAATAATGCACCCACCATTCTCTTAAAAACAGCCCGCTTCCTCCCCGACATCCACACATTCTCTCGGCCAAGAACCCCCACCCCATCCACCTTTCCCTGTTAAAGCCATACTCCTCTTCATTCCCACAGGAAGCAAGAGAGGAAGGCCGGGAGAGGGAGTGGGCGGCCAGCACGCTCCTGCTAACTCACTCCTCAACACCCCCCCTCAAAAACAAAAAATTCAAACTGTCGCAGAGGAGGAAAAACAACAACCACAGACAAAAACGGGACTCGTACAATTCACACACAGCATTCCGGCAGCTGTGATTTGGGAATCCCCTGTTGGTTTGCTTCAAGCATTCCTGGTCTGAGGCCCAGGTTGGAGCACATCAACACAACAGGAGGGACAGATAACTCCTTGCTTCAGCTAAACAAAAAAAAAGAGATAATCAGCCTTTTCGACTGAAGAGGCTTTCTTATTTTAGAGCGGGCGCTGACAGGCTCATTTCTGCCGACAGCTCTGTCGGTCTCATCCTCGTCACAAGAGGCCCCATAAAAGGAATATTCCACAAAAAGCCCCCGGGAAGGTTGGAGTGACTGAGCTTTACTCAGCCCTTACTCACCATCTCAACCTCTGCTTTACACATCAGCAGGCGGTTAAATCCTCTGACGAGACGATGCTTCTGGGAGAACGGCTCAGAACACCCGAGGAACGGGTGTCTTTTTTTTTTTTTAGGGTAGTTTTTGTTCTCACCAAAAGTGTGACAAATTTCATTTGCACGAGCAAGCAAAGAAGAGAGTTTTTAGCAAGCGCCCTCGTCGTGACACATCAAGCTGATATGTTTGTAATGCAGCAGCATGCCAGTGCCAAGACTCAGGGGCCCCCTCTGAGTTAAAATCGACTAAGTATTTTCCACCAGAGCCGTGTGAAGAAGAGCGATGGAGGATGGACAATCAGTGCCGGGTGTTGAAAAAGTAAAGTGATGACGGTCATTATTGCTTCGTGCTGTAACAAGACATATGATCTCTTCCGCTTGTTCTAGTCAGTACTCGGGCAGCAGCTTGTTAAAACAGCTGTGGATGTAGAAAAGCAACACAATTATAGTTTATTTGTAATGAGAAATAAGCTTGACCGTGAAAACAAAAAAAATCACATCATATTATTACACAATACACACAGTGAAGAACTGAAAGATTAGTAGTTTGAAGCTCAAAGGTCTGTCGCGAGATGAGGAATTTTAGGACCCAAACGCAGACAAGGCATCAGAGTTGGGAAACAAATACTTAAGATAGGAAAATACATGGCCTAAAGAAAAGAAAAAAAAGAAATAAAAACACTTGATTGAGAAACCTGAACTAAGAACCTTGAGCGGTCTGGATGGAAGAAACCCTCCATGACGGAATAGACATAGGAAACTTCGACATGCTGAGAAACCTCGTCTAAACAACCTTGATGCACTGACAATAGTGTCATTCGATAGCTCTCTCTAAGCACAATTCTATATGGCTGAGTAAAAGCCTAAAGCAACTGCATAGCAACTGACCACATTATCATTAAGGGACATAGATAATGTACAAGACTAGACAAACTAAGTGTGCCTAATACATCATCATCATGAGGGGCATAGTAACTGCATAAGACGAAAACTAAGTGTGGCTAATACATCATCATCGTCATCATCATAAGTGACATGGTAACTGCATAAGACTAAACAAACTAAGTGTGGCTAATTATCATCATAAGGGACATAGTAGCTGCATAAGACTAGACAAACTAAGTGCGGCTAATGCATTATCATCATCAGGGACATAGTAACTGCTTAAGACTAGACAAACTAAGTGTGGCTAATACATCATCAGCATCAGTGACATAGAAACTGCATAAAACTAGACAAACTAATTGTGGCTAATTATCATCATAAGGGACATAGTAACTGCATAAGACTAGACAAGCGCACAAGGGTCGCAGGGGGGGCCGGAGCCTATCCCAGCTGGCTATCGGCAGTAGGCCGGATACACCCTGAACCGGTTGCCAGCCAATCGCAGGGCTAGATAAACTAAGCTAATACATCATCATCATCATCATCATCATCCTAAGGGACATAGTAACTGCATAAGACTAAACAGTTCGGCTAATACATTATCATCATAAGGGACATTGTAACTGCATAAGACTAGACAAGCTAAGAGTGGCTAATACATCATCATAATCATCATCATCATCATCATCACCATAAGGGAATATAGTAACTGCATAAGAAGAGACAAACTAAGAGTGGCTAATACATCATCATCATCATACATAATCATCATCTTCATCATCACCATAAGGGACATATATTAACTGCATAAGACTAGACAAACTAAGTGTGGCTAATATATCATCATCATCATCATCATCAGGGGCATAATAACTGCATAAGCAACTGACAACCTCAACATCATAACACAATGACCCAACCCAAAACAACTTGCAACTTGAGGCTCCACTGTACTAATAAAATTGTTTTTTCCTACTGTCTTACTGCAGTATCATTGGCTGGCATTTCAGTCACCATAGAATCTAGATAAATCATGGAGTTAGCTACAAAGTGTATTTTGGAAGTGCATATGTGGAAAATTTAACTCACTTCACACAGTGTAATATTACATAAAAAGCATTTATTATAGTAGTATAATATATCGTGTTTTTGTAGCAACTTGCCCAACATACTGCAGGCAATGCATGCCTCAGCTTCTTTCACCAATTGTTATGAGAGGCGTGGGTGTTACCCTTCCCCGACGCGCCAAAACAAAAGCACATCACGCTTGACAAAACCCACCAAAACAACACGGGGGAGCTCATTTAAGATGACGGAGAAGGGTGGTTGTTTCAAGGCCGCCCCCTCATGTAGGAACAGACAGAGGGACATTTACTCTACTGCCTCATATCAGTCATCACAGGTACCAGACATGCCAGACTAGATGTTTGTTTTTTCCCTTATCAATGATGTTAGCACAAGTATCCTGAGTTAAAGTGGCTAAGCATGAAAACACCCATTAAGAACATTACTGACCCTTTTAAACCTATTTAATGTTATATTCACTGCCTTTTCTTTTGGTCTGTATTAGTCCAATAAATAATATTATCACACTGTCTGCACAACACTTCTCACCAGAGATTTATGACCCTTTTTGAAAGTTAAACAGCTACTACTACTAAGTCTTATTTCGAGTACCTTGTGAGCTGAGACTAAACTTCTGTTAGCTACATTACGTTAGCTAACATTAGCCTACCCTGCTGCTTTGACTTCCCTTAGCTCAGTTTATCATATGCCACAGTGTTTTGTTGCAGTAGTCTGTTTTCTTGCTGCCATGAGTCGTCTCTCAGATAAAATTTGTCTTTAAACAGCCACATGTCGAGCACTGTATATACAGGACATACTAGGTGTCCTTCAAAAGGTAAAACAACAACACACTTATAGAACAGATTAGCCTTGACAGCATAACCACACTAAGCAAAACACCAAATAGATAACGGTGCAATTGCTGGTTTTAGCCTCAACCTTGCTTTACTGTTTAACATCCACAATATTACTGGTTCTCTACAATGGTAGTTTGGTGATGGTTGTTTAACTTCTCCTGTGGTTGGCGTCTCGCTCATGGTTACATTGGCGCCTCCCTGTTTGCCCCCCTCCGGTGACCCATCAACTACCTAAGCCCTCATTTGGTAAGCAAACAAAATGTTGCGTAGCCACTCGGGTGGCCAGGTTTTCAAAACTGAAAATTGGGACACAACAGTTTCTCTGAAAATGTAATATACAATACGTTCTCACCAGAAACTATTTATGACTAATTTGTGAGTCTATCTGGTTGTGTACTTAAGCAACTGCTATATGCTATCTTGGTTGGCAGTTTAAGAGCCATAAATAAGTCAATGCAGTTGACCATTATCCAAACTTTTTTTTGCTCGGTCCCGGCAGCTAATGGAATCTGAGCTATTGGGTCTCACCGGCGACCGCAGCTTTAGGCTTGTAAGACATGTATTTCCCATGAATCTTGGATCTAGTTCCGGTAAGGTGAAAACACTCCTGCTAGCGATTTAACAGCCAAATTCTTTAATTGTTTTATCGTATGAATCGCTATGCCAGCAGTGTGACTGACATGCACATGACTGACACAACTGAGTGCAATTGTCAGTGTCATCGTGTCCATAAAAACACACAGTTAGCATCTGCCAAATTGTGCAAAAATCATATCAAAAGATAGATAAATTAACTCTAATCTAGTGGATTGTCAGCATGTATACTGCCCCAAACACAATAATTACTTTCTTTGATCTCGTGGAAATTGTCTGGCAGCCCGGTTACTGAGCTTAAGCTCATCACCTCACAAGGGGATTGATAGATATTTTTTTTAAAACATCTAATCAGCTCACTGGGGGCTTGTTGATGGAGTGGATATACTCCAGGTCAAGAGGCTTAATCCTTCCCGCCTGGCACCCTTCCAGTTATGCACTCCAGGGTATTTGCACCGCGGGGAGCAGTCTCTCCCTAACCACAAAGCATTTAACGGAAAGTGGTTTGTTCTGGACGCAGAGTAGCGACATTGCTAAATCGTCAGAGTTTGTTAAGAGTCAAGCAGATGTAAGACAAATGGAGCCCATGTTGTGCATATTATGTCATGTGAGTTAGCTCAACCTATTTTTATGGAGCGAAACACTGCAAGGTCTCTTTTTTTTTTTTTTTCCCCTGCAGGTCCTTGGATTTAATCATGAAAGCATGTGGTAAGATGTTGCACCACCAGGATATTAATTTTGAGTGCAGTGAAGCATTGGTGTTTTGGCCTACAAGGCAATTAGGAGGGCTACAACACGGTGTCTATACAACACGATACATTTCAACACCGTGCGAGTTTATGAATCTCGACAAACATAAAGTGACAATTTCCATCAGCTAGTCTTAAAATAGCAGGAATGAAAATAAACATTTTACAGTGCTGATGAAACACCCAGGAGGCGATGTCGCGCTCGTAATGTGCCGGAACCACCGCGAGAGACGGGATGACATCTTGTTTTCTTCCCCCGCAACACCCAGTCAAATTATACCGCCAGCAGCCCCTATCATTGTAATTCACAGCTCAAGAAATTATACTTTACAAGTGCATGACAAGATAATTTGTTGGTGTATTTTTGTATCATGTCGGAGACAAAGCTCGAGGCGTACACAGGGCTCCCCAATTAAGTATTTTCCAAAGCCCTTACAAGAACACAGCGGGTTATTGTCTTGCTGTGATGGGTGACTTTGTTTTTAAGATCAACTAACCATAATCTAACCACCACAGATAACCTGATTATTATCGCTGACCACATCCCACATTTTATCATAGACTTTATGGCCCCCTTATCAATGTGGCAATGATCTCAGTAACTTCGGGTCTCTGACCAGAGCCTGCTGGGAGGATTATACAGCTCCGTTTGCCTCAGCTCGAATGGGCTAGATGGCATTCACAGACGTCAAACCTCAACTCCAAAGACCACATTTTGGAGTGTGGTGCAGTAAAAAGCATGAAGTCACTCGCCACAACAGCATGATGCTATCATGTTAACAAGGCTTTCACCACCTGGCTGAGAACCGGCCAAAGTGGTCTTCGTCTCCAGCACCTGCTAATGCATGCTAACTTGGTAAAACGCAGTAGGGATGCAACTATGGCTGGGCAATAAATTGAATTAATTTAAAACATCGGCATTTTAAAAAAATTGAATCGTTGAAAATTTGCCAAATCGTGAAATTGACTTTTATCTTCTGGATTATTAAAAGGTTTTTTTATGTTCTTTTACATCCAAATATTTTTGTGAGTTGTAATTTTGCACAAGTGGCAGAATGCTGGATGGGTGGTTTACAAGACATGTTTACAATAGCTACCAACTACTTAATTGTGGCAGTTAAGTACAAACTATGAATGTTAAGTTTATGTTAAAACTGATTTAGAACCAGTACAAATTATTTTTGAATAAATTAAATCTTTAAATTTTTGTTGGGTTTATTAGATTAAATTCGTAATCAATGTAATGAATGACTAAAAAAGAAAAAATAGAAGAAAAAAAAAATCGAGATTTTATTTTTTGGCCATATCATCCAGCCCTAGTTGCAACTAATGACTACGGTATTGTATTTATTTTTTTATTTTATTTATCATTTATTTATTTATTTATTTATTATTTTATTATTTATCTGCTTTTAAAACACATCTGTATTCTGTGGCTTTTGGCGCACCATGAGACTTAACATTGTTTTGGTGTTTTGTGGTGTGTATGAATTTGATATTTATTCTACTTATTTATCTATGGATTTATTTTATTTCTTTTTCACTCGACTAGTAATTTACTGAAAGAAAATGTATTTACTTGTATATGCACTTCAAAATGTTTGCTTTGTTCTTGTTTGTTACCTTGTTCTTTACTGCAAACCAATTTATGTTTCATGTACAGCACTTTGTATACAGCAATGCCTGTTTTTAAAGCACTTTATAAATAAAGTTGAGTTGTGTTAATTTCAGTAATTGATCAATCTGTTGATTATTTTTTCCATTAATTGATGAATCGGATTTGAAAAATGTTTAACTTCCCGTCCCTTTTTTTCCTAAACAGAACATTATATCAAATAGAAATAGTGCAATAAACGAATTCATGATGGTTCAGTTACTAGTCTGTAATGTGAGGAAAATTGAGAAAAATGTTTACCATTGTTTTCCAAAGTAAAAGAAAATACTTTATTCGGGTCCGGAACAGAAATAATGAGTCCGCTTTCATGGAAGATTACAGAAATCGGAGATCATTTACTTTTGAGGAGCTGAAACTCTTAGTAGTTAGACAATTTTATATTTAAAAAGATATTGAAATGATTCATCGATTATCGAAATATTTAGAGATTAATTTGATAATCGATTAATCATTTCACCTCTAAGAATCCTGGATGCTGGTCAACTACTGAGTTGAATGTAAATAAGAAAACCGTCACCCTTTTTAAAACTGTATTAACTGTACAGAGACAAAGATTTCAGTCTCAACTGTCATACAAACGTCAAAAAGCAAGTTTACCACAGTAGTAATAGTAACACATAAAAAAACAATAAAGGACTTGATTTATAAAAGGCAACATTTAACACACTTAAATGTCATGTCAAATTAACAATTCAGTTTAACACCTTAACTTTGATCAAATGTGTACCCTGATGCTGGAATTTCTTCTTCTTCTCCTTTTAGGGTTTCAATAAGTGTTACCAAAGAAAAAGAAAAATGCATACGCACAGCCAAATATCCCTCTCTGAATTTATGACACATAGGAAACTTTTGAGTGATTTAAATGAATTTTCGCAAAAAATGTTTCAGAAGAGTGTCAGAGGATCCGCTGTCTTTACCCTGTATTACCATCTTCACTGCTAAGATGACCTAAGTGACTATTCAGAGCTTTTCATGCATGGATGACGCTCTTTTAAAAAAAAAAAAAAAAGCCGAAAAAGGCCCTTTGGTAGCATGAAAGTCATTGACTCAACTGGGATGCCTTTCTCCTCAGTGTTGACACAGGGTTGTAAAGTCATGTCTACATGGCAAGTTAAGGTCACGCAGAAGACAGATAAGTCTGTGTCAAAAAAGCAACAAAGCCCTGAATAAACCTTTTGTATGTGTCTCTGGGGTGGGGGGGCGCGCTCTGCAGGGACGCATTTCGTCTGCATATCGGAGGACATTTTTGCCTACTGACAACACCTCATTAACAAAAGTCCAGTATGGAAGCCAACCCAAACAAAAAAAGACTGTAAGTTGAGAATCAACGTTTTGACTCTGCGTATTGTCAATGCCAGACCTTCTCAAAAGAAGTGACAGGGGGTCGAGGCAATGAGAAACAGGAGCACAATGATTCTAATTGTACACGTCTGTACTTTTATTTCTCTAATTAGAAGTTCTGTGAATATACATCCTTGAATGTGACATATTATGCATTTTCTTCACCATTTAAAGCATTTCCCAGGTGTCTGAATAATATGTCTGTGACATTTTGTAAAAAATACCTCAAGGATCAAGACTTTCAGCAGACTTTACACACCATCATCCAGCTCACTACTGATGGGAAAATGGCGAGTCCAGAAAATATACAGCCAGAGGATCTGTTGGACTTGCCTATAATTTCAAGAGAACTGAAAAGTAGTTCTTCCCCCTGGTAATGTACCATGTAATGCAATAACAAAACAAGTGGTGTGGAGGAGGGGGGGGGTGTTACGGGACAGTTTTTCAAAGGCAGTCTAGCGGTTAAACCAAGACAGGCCCAATCAGGCAAGGCATAATTAAGTATTTGAGATGACACTTCTATGTTAGCACATGTGCCCTCGCATTGATTAAATACGTTCTGCCAAGTCGAGTCAAGTCAGGCTGAATCTGTCAATATTTACACACGAGACGGTGTATTAAAATGTCATTTCAAGCGATAGAGAGACAGCGAGCGGCACGAGGTAGAGAGAGATGGCGAGCAGCTGGAGCTAGCGAGAGACGGTCAGTGGACATGGCATGAGCTAGCGAGAGTACGGGAGATTGCCAACGGCACAAGCTAGCATTAAGTTAGCCTGGAGGCGGGGAAAGAGAGCCTGGTTGGCCGCCAGGCTAATAAAACACTGAAGAAAATCCTGAAAAGGTTTTGTTAAAATGATAGAGCGACGGCAAGCTACATGAGCTAGCGAGAGACGGTTAGTGGAAACGGCATGAGCTAGCGACAGTATGGGAAATGGCGAACGGCCCAAGCTAGCAAGTAGTTAGTCTGGTGGCGCGAAAGAGAAGCCTAGATGGCCGCCAGGCTAATAAAACACTGAGAAAGCCTGAAAAGGTTTTGTTAAAATGATAGCGAGACGGCAAGCTACATGAGCTAGCGAGAGACAGTGGAAACGGCACGAGCTAGCGAGAGTACAGGAGATGGAGAACGGCACAAGCTCGCGAGTAGTTAACCTGGTGGAGGTGAAGGACAGCCTGGTTAGCTGCCAAGCTAAAATAGTGAAGGAAAGACTGCAAAGGTTTTGTTAAAATGATACTAGACTCCTTGATAATATAACAAAGGAAGTGAAAGAAATAAAGTCAGTCTAGAGCAGAGCCCAGGTGTTTGAAACGCCCTCAGAAGGAAGTTTCAAGTTATGATTTGCATTCAGGAACGCAGTTGATAAATGTGGGAATTTGTGTGGAAACTTTTGGATAAGTTAACAACAATACAAAGTGTGAGTCAGACCGTTGCGTTTACAAGCCTGTGGGCCACACAGGAAGAAGTGAGATGTTTCGGAGATCAGTTGCTCTGGCTAGAAAAAGGTTCGGAGATGTTTAGTGAGCCATTGTTCCCCACGCTACAGGAGATTCCTCTTCAGGACCAGAAGCAGTAGAGAAGAGATACGAGCACAGATTGGCCGCAAGAGGAAGTGGTCACACAAACAGTGGACCGCAAATAGCCATTGCATAGCCATTCTAGTTTGTACACCTTTAGACTTCCAGTTTTTGCCTCAACTTTAAGGGTGGAGGTTAAATTTGACAGCGCAAGTTAACCTGGCAATTTTACGCTTTCTGAGTTGGCATCGTAGCATAACAGCGTAAAGTTCAGGTCAAACCTTTTCAAATGCAATGTCTCAAAAACAAACAATTCAATGTAACTCAATTTGAACTAAGCCTAAAGATGTATTGTGAGAGGCAAACAACAGAAGCCTTATTCTGCTTTTTTTAGTGCCACACAACACCTGATGAGATCAGAAGATAGCCAGCTTTTTTTCCCCACTTTGAATCCCCTTCTTTCCACTGGGACCAATGCTGGGAATCATGCAAAGGCCATAAAATGGAGCGGTTAGTTTTGTTACTACTCTGTACAAACAACGGACAACCAATCTGTTCAATGAGTAACCACGACATATTCCATGTATACGCAAACTAAAGAGTGTCTGTGTTTTTGTGATGTGTTTACACAGCACAGCAGATATGCTCAACTGCAACAGAGTGGAAGTGCTTTATCTATGCAAATGACACATCGCTATCTACTAACTGGATTTCCGCAAATAGTGGCTGTCCCTAAAATAGCCCCAAGTGGCCTGATTGATCAAACCAAATAAACTGTTACCTGAAATAGGACGCACACGTTTCCCATCAGAATAAAAGTCTACACATTCAGATCTTATTCAGCAATATCAGTCAGGAGAAGGGCACAAAGACTTTCCAAGGCATTACAGTAAAGCTAACATGGAACACAGTCATGACAGTCAGAAAATATGACACAACTATGACATTACCAAGAACTGGACACAACATTGATGGTGGCAGCATCATTCTTTTGGGGCTGTTCTCCTTACGGCCAATTCACACTAACTGCGGAAAGGACGCGTACGTTTTCCGTACGGCTTCCGCACGGCTTTCCGCACGCATTGCAATTCGTTGTGTGTCCGGAAATCTGCACCTGCTAGACCACAAGATCACGAAGGTTCACGCTGGAGAGTTGAATTCACGCGATAACAACTGTGTATATAAAGTCCTATTCTGCAAACAATAGACACGCTTGCCTGTTGTCACATTGATATACTTTTTGGACATTATTTCTGGGATTTCTATGATGGCTGTTCTACCCTGGGTAAGTACGTTTTGTGTTTAAATTGTTATTTTGTCATATTTAATTTATTCTGAGCTAATTTTTTGTCTTAAATGTCAGACATATGCTATGTAGCTAGCTAGCTTCCCTCCCAAAAAACGAGTTCGCCAACGATTTTATTTTGAAATATACCGGATTTAGCTTGATGCGAGACGCCCGACTTCCTGTCCGGCTTGTGTCATTTCTTCAGCTTCATGAAAATCCGCATGTGGCGTCCGGAAAAAATAGAACGCTTGCGGAAACCTTACGCATCGACGCATCCCTTCCGCACCGCAAACGCACCGCACCGCTGCCGGTGTGAATTGGCACGTAGATTTGAATGCTTTCTATCCTTGTGGTGTCCGTATGTGCGCCGTACGGAAAACGCACCGCGTCCGTTCCGCAGCCAGTCTGAATTGGGCTTTAGGCTGCAACTGGGGCATTAAGAGTTATGTACTGTTCCAAAAAAAAAACTGTCAGCTCTAGCAAAAACACTTCAGGCTTCTGCTAGAAAGGAAAAAACTGTCAGAAAAAGCCTACTAGAATATGAGAACTGTGTATTTGGAGTTAATAAAGTCGTTTACGTATGTCAATTAGTTTGTCTTTTTAACACAATATCGTGACTTTAAAGAATTGTGAGGGTTGTTTTTTTTTAATATCGCCACACCACAATATTGTGATCATTATCGTATTGTGGGGGTCATATCATATCAGATCATATTTGGATATTATTACATCACTTCTGCTTTCATGAATGGCTACAGAACTCAGAATAATTACTTTTGAAATCAGAATATTTGTACAATTTCAAGGTGAAAAATGTCTGTGAACATCACTACAAAATAGTTGCCGATTAATTTGATAATCAGTTAGTTGTCGATGAACTGATTCATTCTGACACCTATAGAGGTTCTTTAAATGGTGGCAGGTGTGTGCTGAGCCTCCCATACAACGCGAGTTATTCATTCCACCCAGTCTTTGTTCTTGCCGTTTCACTTCATTTTATTTGAAAAGCTACTTTCACGGATCACTTTTTTAAAAAAAACATTCTAAAAATACAGTTGTCCACATGAAGATGAAACGTTTCACTTCTTCACGTTCCTTTTGATGATATACAAATACATCAGTAGGTCGGCTGCAGTAAACATGTTTCAGATATGCTACAAAAAAAAAATCCCAAATCTTCTAAGGACAGAGGCGCTATTGTCCCAGAGTGACACCGGAATCGTTCACCTCAACTAGAGGCTCTTTAACGTTCCTGACACGACAGCGTTTTTGAAGCTGAGAGGGGGTGGCAGTGAGAAATGATCATCCAACTCCCATTGGCCCAAAGCACAAAGCCACATTTTCAAGGTCTGTTGCATATGGGCGTCTGGCAAGTGCATCAGGAGAAGCGGCAGTGGCGCAAAGCAGACGGCAGCTTCTTAGATTACACGGGATCGCAACATTTATTTCACGGCGGACATCCATCTTTTCCCAGAGAGATTGCTTTGATGAAAAGCAAAGATCTGGTTTTTCAGCGTGGACAGATTTGTGAGTGACGAGGTATCGTTATTGGGGGTGGGCGGGGGTGTGACTTGAGATGGCTGCAGGGTGAACCTCAATTTGCGCTCAAATTCCAGAGAGATGGCGCTGAACTTGACCTTTTCATCTTCTTACTTCAAATGTCATCGACCTTGCCGCCATGCTCCGCCCACGCAAAAGGACGGGAAAATAAAATTCTTCGCGATTTCACGTAGCCTATCTAGTCTAGTATAATATACTACTACTTATACTTATTAAGAAGTTTGAATGTGGGAACAATTGGGCAAAATCTGTAGGATAGATTTTTCTGTTCTGGAGCCACATGCTCTTTAGTCCCTCTCTAGTGGCTCCCTGTGGATCTCAAAAAAAAAAAAAAATAGTAGTAAATAATGGTTTTTTTTATATATTTTTTTTATTTTATTTTATTTTTTTAGATTCAATTTCCTTTGAATGAACTAACATTTAAGTAAAAATGAATAATTAATTTTTTATTTTTTTTAAGTCAAGAATTCAATTTTTTAAAAACGAGACAAAAAGGTAGATGAAAGAGTTTTAAAAATTGCCTAAAAATGTCCAAAAAGTAACCATAAGATGTCAAAAAAAAAAAAAAAAGGCAGAAAATTACCATAAAATGTCTTTGGAATTGCAAAAAAAAAAAAAATAAATAGTCAATAAATGTTTGTTTGTTTTTTAAGCCAGAAAATAAAACATTCACAAAGTAACTACAGAATGTCCAAAAACAAAACAAGAATCCCAAAAATTACCATAAAATGTTGAAAAAATTGCCAAAGATGTCCAAAAATTGATAGCTAATAAAGGCAGAAAAATGTCAAAAAAAACAAAACAAAAAAAAATAGCCATAAAATGTCCCAAACAGGAAGGAGAAGCAGAAATTTACCATATGTCCATTAAATAAACATGCAGTTCTGCCACTGATGTTTATTGATGATGTTTCAGTTTGCTATCTACATTCAAACTGGATTAATGAACTGGTCCCTCTAAATTGTGAAGCCGTCTCTTGGGGTAAAATGTAAGAAAATAATCATTAAAAAGCACTTCATATGCCCAGAAAGAAGCTGGCCCACCGGGCATCTGCCCTATATGCCAGATGGCCAGTCCAGCCCTGCCCGTCAGGGTTCATTCAGTTTTAATCTTTTTGCGACAGGAAAAACTGTTGGCGACCATTAACACAGTTAGCAAACATCTGCCGACCTTGACAAGAAATCAACATTCACCACTTTCGCAAACACAAATTTTTGCCCCTCAGTGCGATACGATTACGAACGTTAGGACATAAACTGCTAAATCCATTTGAACTCTGTCGCTAACCAAAAAAGCAGCACCTACTGAGAGAAATTAAAGTCCGTAGTTATGCTGCAAATTAGTTACCTATTAAAATTAATCGTATGTTAAGCTTAGATGATTAGCATTTCTGTCATGATGGTCGCTCTGCAATGTTGTGTCAAGGGGAGTTACCTGATTTATTTATACCTTGCAATCTGCCTCATTTTTGTTTTAATTCCATCCTTAGTTGACACAAATTGCAATATAGTTATAGTGTGATACCATTCTTGACTATGATTCCAAAAGGTAGATAAACCAAGGCAGTAGGCATTTAAAATAATACAGTAATCCAAAAACATATCGATCAAATGAGCTTGTTACCGTGTGCTAAAGCTGACCGGGGAGCCTCGCTTTTAGGGATTTAAGGATTTAGCCACCAACACGGCCCTCAGATTTAGTTTCATCTTTGACAGATTAGCCCGCCAAGCGCTCGGTCAGACTCTCAGCAGGTTCACCTCGTGCCTGCACTTTTCAGAGACCATAAAAAGAAGAGTTTTTATAGTCGTGACTGCGCCTACCCTCGCATGTCATCTGGGGAAATAACCGCCGCAGTCATAAGCGGCGGTGAAGATGCGGGTCACTGACAGGCTTACCGCAAATGATGGTGGTTCGTATAAACGATCATGCATTTATGAGAAGAGGTTGATGGGGTTCAAGAATATGGTTCTCCAGTTCATACCGAACTTATGGACCATGCTTTAGAGAGAAAAAAGGCCTTTCTTAAAGTGTTACCACAAAGTCTTGATTCTAGTATAGAGGAAGTGTGGACATTAAAGCAGCTATATGGAAGATTTTAAATTTCAAATCGCTACTGCCATCTGTGGATGAAAACAAACTGCACGCTCGTACACTCGTACATGCACGACCTCATTACTGAAGACTCAGAGGCTGGACTCTTCATATGTTTTCAGAGGTATTTTCAGACGTAAGACGTTTTATAAAGTTCTACAAAGCTGGCCACTTCTGTCAATCATCAATTCAGGGACTGAGACTCTCCCCACTAAACAACTGACGTCCACGGGACGTGCAGATCATATTGCATTGGTCGGTCGAAGACCAGTTCTGTACTGTACTCCAAAACGACGTGCAAATGACGTCCATTAATTGGACCTCATTTCGACGTCAATATGCAGTTACATATTGTACTCACCCCGTTGGACGGACGTGAACCTGATTCAAGTCATTATTAGTTTGTCACCCCCAGGCAAGTGTCATTGTGTATTAGCCGAAAGGTGGGCCATCATTTATGGAAATTGACGATTGAGAAAAACATATAGAACCATTCACTGCTTTAGGGGTGTGCTCAAAAAATCGATACGGCAAAATATCGTTGCGGGCCTCATTACAATACACGTATCGATACGCAGGCATCAGAATCGATATTGCTTATTAACTTTAAATAGGCAGTAAACGTTTACCTTTGCAGCTTGCATTGTACCAAAAAAATAAAAACCAGCAACGCCTTTGAAGTTAACTGCCTTCAATTAATGCAAAAATAGCTCACCAGTGATTGGACACTGTGTCTTGCTAAGAAAAATTAAAGCAGAGGAAGAATATCAACATTTATTTACTTATAAACTTAACATGGCACGCGTCTAAGTGTACCAATTTTCCTATATTTTGTTTTAAAAAAAACGAAATAAAATGTGTCTTGTGTAGGATACATATGTATCGCAATACGTATCGTATCGTGGCCCCTGTATCGTGATACGTATCGTATCGTGAGGTTGGCGGCAATACCAAGCCCTACACTGCTTAGTGTGATAAGGCCGTGAATGTTATCGGCATTCAGTAGTAGCGTTCACATTCCGCTAGCATAATGTAGCTACAATAGGTTGTTGTCACGGAGGAAAATAACGTAACATTTAGCCTGACTGAAATGCCACGGAATGAAACGTCTGTTCTTCATAAAGTCATTCTGTTCTATTACATTCAACTTTGCCGCCCCTTTCACGCTAAATGTTGCCGTCCACCTCACTTTCACCCCAATAGTTATGACCGAGAAGTGATCGATCTTGAGGTTACTGCTAATTGAAAACAACAAATTTTTTTCTAAATGTCAAGATACTATATTTGCCAGAAGCTTGTAGGAGTAGCCATTGTGAACAGCTAAGATGTTGATCTACTAATTAGAAGATGTTTTAGTCATAAATGTTCAAATAAAAAGGCTATTGTAAGATATTTTGGGGGGGAAATCCTCCATATTGCAGCTTTAAAGCGTTAACTGCCATTTCATCTAGGGCCGCTAAACAATTTTGAAAATTAATCTAATCTATTAATCAATATTTGGCATTTTGACAAATATCGGCATCGGCCTTTTTATGAATCTGAAGGCCGATAAAGTTGGCATTTCATTGAGAGGCAAATGCTTGCGAACATAACAAATTTTATGTGCTGACAGTTTTTACTTGTTGCAAAGACATTTCGAACATACTCAGAAAATTTGTCACTGTCCGTGAAGATCTTTTGAAACCTTTTACTAACCCTAACTAAAACCCAAAATTAGATACATTTAATTTTGCATAAATTTGTCTCTCAGTGACACAGGGAACTTTTCATGTATGCATTTATGTAAATTTCCACTTTATAAAGGATCATACTAACACTGGGAAGTCCCAACACTTTTTAATTTATAAAAAATAATAATTAAAAAAATATAAATTAAGAAATTATGTTGAAATTTTGGAAAACTTTCACAGTAGAAAAATTTTGAAATTTATTTATTTATTTACTTGCTTAGTTTTTAATTTAGCTTAACACATGCTGATGACCCTTGAAGCTTCCTACAATTTCTACAATTTCTGTTTTTTGTTTTTTTTTTACACAAAGCTGTCTATTCTTTATATGTTTGTCTTTTTTTTATGCTATTATTTTCTCTTTTATTGCAAATTAATATCGGCTTGAAATATCTGTTATCGGCCTCCTTGACTACTAATAATCGGTATCGCCATCGGCCCTGAAAAAAATATATCGGTCTATCACTACTTTTCTTACTCACTGCCTGTTGACAGTAACAACTGCTTTGAACACAAAGGTGCTTGGAGAGTGAGTCTCTGGTGTTAAACATCCCAGTCTACTGTTCATATGAGTGGGAATGCATACATGACAAGAAGCTGTGAAGGTACAAGGACATTGCCCTTGACTTTTTCCACATCAAACTCATGCATGTAAGCCTTTCCTGAGCATGCCTTTTGCACTGGGAGGAAGAAAAAGGCCTTTTCCCCAAATGTTCCTATAAAGTCTTCATTCTCTTCAGCACTAGGTGCAATTTGGATGCCAAAAGTGTTTCAGTCTGACATCTTGTTGCAATAACGTCTTTGGGGGAAACCTTGAGAAAGCACATTAAAACATCTGCTCGGTGCTAAAAATTGACCGCAAGCAGAAACTAGCGTCTCTTTGCAAATGGAAATTAGGCCCGATTGTGCTTCGCTGTCTCTCTCAAATACTGCTGCCGCTTTTTTTGTTTAGAAGTGTGGATATATTTAGGAGCACTGTCCTTACTGGCTAGCAAGCACGCTGCATTTGTTCAGCACATTGTGCACATAAGGAGGGAAGAACAAGCACTGGATGATTCATACTAATAGGAACTTGTCATTAGGAAGTACGGTAAAACTCCTGGTCACTTTCTCTACTGACATATGGACTTTTGAGGCTTCTGAGTCACACAGTGAACATAAATCTCTATTAAAAAAAAAAAAAAAAAAAAAAAAAAGGAAAAAATCCTGATATTATTCCAACTGGTGACTGTAATGATTCTCAGAAGTGGATCATTCTGGTTGACACAAGTCATGTTATACAGTCACAGGTCAACACAAGGGAAGGGAATAATAGGGCAGTATGACCAAAAATATGCAGAGTAATTTTCAAAATTCCACATTATATGATGTTTTGGAGGGCTTTGTTCCACAACATTTTCTACTAAATGATAGAGTGGACTGCAGTAGATTAACTTTGGACGATGGACAATTTTACTATCACGATGAGTGAAACTGGTTGTAGTGAAGAGACAATTTGCATTATTATTGGCTTTGAGGTTACATTCACATTCATATAAACAATAAAACAGTGAATTGAACAGCACACAAAGGCAACTTACATAATACAAAAGGGTGTGTAAACTGCATTAGCCAACGCCTAATGTATTCAAGTAAATCTCAACTGAAAACTTGGATTGCTTTGAGGTCTACATACACATTCCAACAAATAAAAGAGGAAAATAAAATAATGTAACTTCCAATACTTATAATTATTTCTTTTTAGCCGTGTAATGAGTCTCCAAGTATTTCGAGTTTCAGGCAGCGTGTCGCAAATTAACAGCTGACTTGACTCTTCGTCCAGCATGTAGTTGGGGCGTTTATATTGCCATCACAAACTGTTACCACAGACGTAGTCCTGAAATCTAGTGCAATCGCTAACTGAATGGAAAACAAAAAACAAAAAACAACGGCTTAGTTATGCTGACATTATATTACACAGCGCCTGTTGCTAGCATTTAGCGGCGGCTCCAGTGTTAGCTAGCCGCTAAGCAAGTGCCTCATATAACCTGCCAATAGTTGGATTATTTTCAAACGCAGTTCAATGATTTTGATGCTGAGCCTGCCAGACTTGCATTTCCTCCTGATCTCTTTTTAAAGGAATACAAGACTTATGAAAAACTAACCAGCTATTCTGTGAAATGGTTAATTTCATCTCTTCGCTGAAAAATATTGTCAATTTACGTTGAGCGAGTAGGATTTTATCGCACTTCTTATGAATATTTTTGCATTAAGTACAGTATCGGCCATTTTGGACAGTCACGTGATCATTGTGACGTAACGCGTGCTACACATTGAATGACATCAAAAGGTGGAATTACGCCCTATACTCACCAAAGATTTATGTTAGTGGTGGGCGGATCGATCCAAATATCGATATTATCAATACCAAGTCAGTATCGATATCGGATCGATGCTGGCACTATAATAAAGATCTAGTAGTTTAGTTTCAGTTTGGCTCTTTTATGCACTGCTACGGTTTGATCAAACAGATTATTGGCATGTCACAGCAAGCACAGGCAGATTTGCTTCCGCTCTCCCTCTCTCCTCTCCTGTGCCTGAACACATACAGTATTGTACTGGAAAAAGAATTGGTTTTGTATGTTGTTTTATGTTTTAGATTTGCTGCATGACAGTAACATCTTGTTTAAGTTGAGAACATCCACAAAAGAAGTGCAATGAAGGCTGAATTTTTAGTTGTTTTTTTTTGTATTTGTAGTTTCCGAACAGTCCTATATGATATCGAATTTGTTTCAATTTGTTTCACTTTAAGAAAGTAAAAAACAATATTTTGCTATGGTTGTAATGTTCCTGGAAAATAAACATTGATAAACTATTTAAAAGGGATACTGTACTTGACTCATTGAGCCATTTTAACAAGTCAAGTCATCTTAAGATATTTTGTCTATAATTAATGTGCTAACTTCATTCTTTTTCACGCACATTAATACCTTTAAAAACAAATTTTTCCACTTGCTGTCGACTGAAGATGACATCACCTGTGCTGAAGAAATAGGTAACGACCAATCATAGCTTAGTTTGCTGACCAAATCCAGATAACCGGTGTTCTGTGATTGGTCGTTACCTACTTCCTCAGCACAGGTGATGTCATCTTCAGTTGACAGAAAGTAGAAAAATGTGTTTTAAAAGCTATTAATTGGACTTGAAAAATAATTAAGTTATCAAATTAACTCTGAACAAATTATTAACTTTTTACTGCTGAAAATAGTCAATGAATCAAGTATCCCATTAAAGGATATAAAGTCTACAAAAGTATTTACTTACCTAATTACCTAATACCTAATTTTGTACTTTGTTTAAAAAGGAAAAACACTTAAAAGCTTAAAGAGTGATGAAGCAATTCAATGATACAGCTACCTTAATTAAAAAAAATAATAAAAGAAATACATACCATAATTTTCAAAAAGTACTGACTTCGGTATCGGCCAATCTGGCCCTGTATTTACTTGGTATCGGACAGATACCAAAATTTAGTGTCGCAAACCACTAAGTTGTGTCCAGCCAAAAGCCGTGATGAAACTGGCCAATAAAGAGGACTCATTCAGCTGACCGAGTCGAAGTTGAGGAGCGTCTACAAGTTGCATGAGGCTAAAATTACCAGTCAAGTCACCATTGACATTGTTCACTCTGGAAATATAAGTTGTGGACGGTCCCTAACCTGGACAGTAAACATCCGGGTGACTTTTACGCTTGCTAGGCTAAGCTAAATGTTGTGTGCTAAGCACGCTTTAGCCCACATTAGGAGGGGCCATGCCCCACACACACATGGAATGACATGAAAGCTGACGTGTTGACGATTTTACTCTGATCAGAATTGGCACAGTAATTGAGATTGAAGACGGACTTTTTCTTGCCCATTACGTCAGCAAATCCTATTAAAATGGACGTCTGTCGTTTACGCACCGGATACGTCATCACGATCACATGACCAGGATAACGGCCTTCACCACGGTATGTTCCTTTTTTGATACTTAATCGTTTTAAAAGAAAATTCAGGGAATAAGATGCCAGAGACATTTGCACTTTTACTCTTTATACACAATGCCTAATCCAATGCTGGAAAATGAGTTATAGGTCTTGTATCGCTTAAACAAACAAGGCTTACCGTACTTAAATGTGTTCTTTTAGCCGGCAAAATCGTGACTGTGGTTCTGACATCTTGTCATCTCATATACTAGGGGTGTGAATTGCCTAGTACCTGACGATTCGATTCGTATCACGATTCACAGGTCACGATTCGATTCGATACCGATTAATCCCGATACGAATTTATAAATCGATTGTTGCGATTTTTTTCCATTCAAATTTAGAAAATACTAATCAGTAAGCTTGTAGAGTGTAAGATTTATATGAAAATGTATTATTTATTTATCTGAAATTTCAGTCTTATAGAGGTTGTAATCTGTTTCATGTTTGAACAGCATTAAAATAAAATATTAAGGCTTAATGTTCCGTTCATATAACATTCTTCCATGCTCAAGGTGTGAATCCTAATCCGAAGTCAGACGTTTTGTTGAATATTTTTCCATTAAAACTGGAAATTTAAAAATCGATTCACACACACACAAAAAAAAAAAAAAAAAAAAAAGGTAATGATGATAAGACGTTGAATCGGTAAGACTACCGAATGAACAATTCTGAGCTCTTTTAAAAAAAAAAAAAAACGCTTTTTTTTTATTGAATCGATTCGAGAATCGCGCGATGTAGTATCGCGATATATCGCCGAATCGATTTTTTTTTACACCCCTATATACCAAAATCTATCCAAGTAGTCTATTTTTTTTTTTTTAGATGAATATTTGATTGTTTTATATAATTTTCAGCAGGATATACGAATACCAAAATATTCGTAACTTCAAAATAATTTATTTGAAAAAAAAGTTGCTCTGTAGTTCATACCTGCAATCTCACATCTTGATCATCTGCTCGAACCCTTCTGTTTTGACTGTATTAAGCAGAACCATGTCTTCTGCTATAAGGTAGTATTAGCATTTCTTATCTCCATCCATTGTTACAATTATGACCAGGCAGGTAAACAAAATGTCATCAGGCAAAAGAAATGGAGCAATTTTGTTCTATGTTGCAAACTCTGCTGACCTGGCCAATATTTGATTTTCAACTTTAATGACATATTACGAATTGCAATTGCTACCACAGATAATAATAATAATAAAAATAAAGTTTTCCTGGGATATAGCCTATGGGGATGAGTAATTGACCAACCTTCTTTGATGGACTTGTGGTTACAAAAAAAAAAAAAAAAAAAAAAACTTTCCAATAAATTAATTGCTATTTCCTTCCCCAGTAGCTTACCAACTCTAAGTGGTTAGTGCATCATCCTCAGTTTTAGTATAAAAACACAACTTGATGCCAGGAAAACCTTAAAAAGGTATCATAAGGCACAGTTCAAAGCCAAGCCAAGGTCATCATAACGTTGGTTCAGGACAAGAACAATAATTGTGGTAAATCCTAGCTCACTCTGCATAAACATTAAAGTCATAATAGCGCTGATGTTTTCTGTCAGCTTTACTTTAGGGCCAACAAGGTGGAGAAATTAGCAGTCATCCATACAACAAACTGTTTTGTCAGAATTGCTCCTACAGGCTTTTCTAATGACCGTTTTCACATGTACAGTATGCTACTGCATTTCAATTCTCAATTAATTGTTTTTCTCATGGAATTTCTCATTTGAACAAATTATTTTTCTTTTTTAATATGCTTCTTTGCAGGTGTTCCATCAATCACAGACAAAATGATTACATAATCATTAGGTACATTTGCACAATGTTTTTTTTTGTTTTTTTTTTAATGGGCCAACCTGGTCCCAATCCCCCGTGAATAGTGTGGGTTGACTATACAGTAAATAAAAAATATATATTTTAAATAGATTGGATTGATTAGTCCATCTTCTGATTGGATCGTGTTGAATTATCATTTTTTAAGTCAGTCATTGGCCATTGGTTCAAAAATCCTGATGTAAAGCTTATATAGATATGTAAAAAAATAAATAAAACAAAGTATTTTTTTTGTCTATTTTTCTCCCCTCCAAATTGCAGCCCCAATTTCAAAATTACATTCTACTAAATTGTGATGTCATTTTGAATTTCACAATTTTTTAGTAGTACAGCTAAGGGATAGTTTGTTTGGGTACACATCCTGAATTGGAACTTAAAGGTATGCATAAATCTTATCTATCCTAATGTGTCAATAGGTAGGGGCAAACGGTGGATTAATTGTACGTAACTACAGCATGAGTGTGTTGCATTTTTGCATTTGCAATCAGGCCAATCTGCACAACTAATTCCAAAGATAATCAAAACAAAACAATACACAATTGCACAATCCGCCATTGCAGTTAGGAAGTTACAAAAAAAAATAAAAAATTGGTAGGACTACTTGAGCCAGATGTTGAACCGACGCTAGACGCCAAGAGTGACTCTTAACTCAAGCTTTACCGGAACCGAGCCTCAACCTCAGCCGCCGTCTCAGCCTGCGTGACTGTGAGAAACTTTTCCCCACCGCCACAAACGTGGACTTTCTCAGGCTGACATTTCCCAGCCAGTCCTTCCCTCCTCCTCCCCTCTTTCTCTCCCTCCAGACCTACCTTTCTTTTCGGCCACAAGAGAGGAGCAGAGCAGCGAGGTGACGGTGAGCCACTCCAGAAGTCGGCGGCGAGCCATCGTCCTTTCGCCACCGCTGACGCCGCTACCGAGAAGGTGCCATTCCATGCTCCGAGAACACAAGCGATACAAGTAGCTCCACTGTGTCCCGCGTCCAATACAGACGTACTTCTTTTCTTTCTCCCTTTTTGCTTTTCTCTGGCGAAAGAGACTGTCCGACAACTTTGACAGCTCCTCCTCTAAAAACACTCTGCGAGCAGTTCGGGCGCCAGAGGAGGACGACTCGCGATGACGTCACAAGAGGCAGGGACACGCGGCTCGCAGGTACGCGCTCGCACATGCGCTCTCGCACCCCCTCCTCACCCCTCACCCCCTCCTCACGGCTGCTGCTTGTGGGTGTCTTGTTTCCCGAAGACCCCAATGTCTTTCTAACGCAAATTTTATATACAAGAATAGGAATTAAAAGTTGACTATTTTAAAGAAACGGCGTAATACAGTAGTTTCTTTTTTTTTTTTTTTTTTTTTTTTTATATATATATATTTACAACGGAAGTTTGTTTGTACAAATAATTTAAAGTACTTTAGAGGAAACATTAAATGGGTTACAGAAAGAGAAAATAAATATACTATTCAGACAAAAAAAATAATATCTAAAATAATTAGATGAAAATGAAAACCAAGCACCAATCAAGATAAATAAATAAATAAAAATACCATGCAAATTAGGATAAATCCATCCATCCATCCATTTTCTTGACTGCTTATTCCTCACAAGGGTCGCGGGGGGTGCTGGAGCCTATCTCAGCTGGATTTGGGCAGTAGGCGCCGGCGGGGTACACCCTGGACTGGAACTGGGTGCCAGCCAATCGCAGAATGGGGATAAAAAGAAGAGAATAAAAGATGACTCACGAGAATGCAGTAAACAACAATGTTTCCAGCCGTGATTTTAATGAACTGTTTTAGCAGACCTCCGGTATTAAGGGGGTTTGTTCCACAGGTGAGGAGCATAACAATTACATCGGTGGTTGTTGTGTGATCGAGCCCCAGGGGTTCGGTGAGTCAGTTTCAGGGGTTCGGCGGAGGTCAAGCCATGCACCCAACTCAAATGATTTATGATGATACGCCCCGTTTGGTCATCATTAAATATAGGGCCCAGTATTTCAAAAAATGTAATCTAGTTTAAACTGATCCAGATTTCCAAATCCTGTTTTCCTCAGGATTTCCTATCCCGTTTTTCCAAGACTTACTGTATTGGATCAGAAGAACGCTGATGCGCTTGGATTGAGATTTCCAAATCCGACCTTAAAGGAATAACTTGACTCATTGAGCCATTTAGGGAAGTAAAAAGTTAATATTTTGTCTATAATCAATGTGGTAACTTCATTGTTTTTCATGTACAATTAGTACCTTTAAAAGTAATTTTTCTCTTTGCTGTCGACTGATGATGACATCACCTGTGCTGAGGAATAGGTAACAACCAATCATGGTTCAGTTTAATGACCAAACCCAGAAAACAGGTGAGCCATGATTGGCCATTACCTACTTCTTCAGCACAGGTGATGTCATCATCAGTCGACAGCAAGTAGAAAAATTACTTTTTAAAGGTATTAATTGCACATGAAAATTAATGAAGTTATCAAATTCATTCTGGAAAAAATATTAACGTTTCACTGCTGAAAATTGTTCAATGAGTCAAGTATCCCTTTCAAGATTTGATAATCCATCCATCCATCCATCCATCCATCCAAAAAAAGAGGCAGCCATTTTGCCACTCACTGTCCAATGAAAATGAGATCATAGATTTGTTGTTAAATTTTGGGTTGGAGCCATTTCTTTTCTTTTTTGTTATTTGGATTTTTATTATTATTATTATTATTATTATTATTTATTTATTTATTTTACATTTGTGGAATTTAGAAATTTACAGCTTAAAAAAAATACAAAATGAGATTTCATTTATTAATATCTCTTTAAACAATTAATTCAGGGAAATGTAAGAGATGCTTATGCGTATAGTGAAAATAAATGCATGGAATAGGTTTGCAGTCTAAACCTACCCAAAGGTGGGTTTAATTTAATGCTATTTTTCAGGATTTGGGATTTTTCAGATTTGGGATTTAAATTTTGAAATACCCAACATGGGCTCAAATCTGGATTAAAGGCAGGATTGAATTTCCAAATCTGGATTTGACTTTTCATGATTAAATGTGGTTTGGAATACCCAATTTTGGATTAGAACTGGGTTTAATTAATCAAATTCATCAGGCTTAATCCTGATGGATTATGTTTGAAATACTGGGCCCAGGTGACAATAGGCAGATTTTAGTAATAGTGTTTAAGTGGTTGTTAAAATTCATGTCTGAGTCAATAATTACACCAATATTTCAAATCTTGATTTTATTTTATTTTTTTCTCTGTCGCTTTCAGTAACGTGACCACTGTTCTTGGACCGTTCATTTTTGGGGCCAAAGACAATCACTTCCGTCTTGTGAGCTGAAGAAATTTCTGGTCCATCCACTAATTGCTTCGATGAATACATTTAATGAAAGTAAGGGACTATATAGTCATGTGATGACACTGAAATGAAAATTGACTGTCCTCTGCAAAAGCATGATACGAGATGTTGTGATGCGGAATAATCTGAGCAAGAAGCATCATGTCGACAATAAATAGAATGGTCCAAGAATGGAGCCTTGTGGGACCTCACATTGACTCTTTCTTCGCTCAGACTCATGAGTACACTAACAAAGTTGAGAAGTAATCTTGTGATTTTTTTTTTTTTTTTTTTTTCAAAAATAAAGTATGTGGTATTATCATAGGTAGAAAAAGTACCCTCACTCTGGGCAGTTTGCAAGGGGTGTTTGTAAAAATCCCTTTTCAGATCATGCCATTTACTGTCATTTTGCCGTGACAGTAGTACATAATAAATCCTATCTGTGGAAAAAAAAAATCACCCATCTGTGCCCCAATCTTGTCCCTCTAATTTGACATACCAGAAATCACCACCCACAAGGAAAAACAACTCTTCAGAAATAGAAGGTTAGAAGAGATATCAATCATTTGTCACGCACCCGCAGGCACGCTCACCACAGCCTCGCAAAAAAATAAAATAAAAATTTATTTTATTTATTTATTTATTTTTAATTTATTTTTTTCACAAATCATATTAAACAAAAAAAATAACTAAATAAATGTGTGTTTAACTTCTATAAGGATACAGGTCCCAGGATGACAATAGTTGAGAACTGTGTTATATCAATGAAAATGGTGGGAATGGTAGAAACCTAACAACTCTAAAACTGTACATAGCATAAAAGTGTGTAGTTTCTGTACGCAACAGTGGTAACAGTGTTCAAGAATTAGCATGGAACAGCCCTGCAGGACTGTTTGTGTTCTGCCATATTTACTTTATTCTTTGAAGGCTCATGGGGATACCTCGAAACAGCATAAAAATGATCATAAATACTAAATGGTAGGAGTTAAAGTGGAAGTAAACCTTAAACATTTATTGACAATTATGTGTTATATGTGATCTCACTAGTCTAAACATGACATTCTGATTTTAAATGTGAGTTATGCAGCAAAATCCAGCCGTTTTTATCCATCTCAAGGGGCGGCCATTTTGCCACTTGATGTCAACTCAAGATGACATTAATGTTGCTCAGGCAACAACCAATCAGAGCTCACCTGTTTTCTGACAGCAATGCTGTGATCGGTATTACCCAGAATACCATATTTAGACTAGTGGGACTGCATAGAACATATTCTGGTAAAAAAAAAAAGAAAAGTTGGCTTTGCCTTAAAATATGTGTTTTACATAGAGTGTAATGCGTGGAGGCTGATTTTGCCATGGACATGCACAGCGCGACAGCAAAACAAAAAAAAAACAAAAAAAAGGGAGATCAACTTAAGTTAACATTTATTTTAAACAAACAACAAAAAAAGGAGCGGGCTCGACGCCACCGTGCATTACAAAAAGACCGTTCAGGGAAAATCGGGGCAATACAAAAAAAAACATTCATCGCCAAAAAGGCAAAAGGAAAAACTACTAACACACAAAGAAAAGAAAGCGTCACCTTGTGGTGCGGTGCCACACTGCCGATTGTTACAAGAGGTGAAGTAACGTGTCTTTGAAAATGTTATTAGGTTGTCTAGTGAGGTGAAATGTTAGGTTGTTGTGTGTGTGTTTGTTGTCTGAGGTTGGGGGGTGATGGTGGTTGTGCCTTGTGGTAGATTTCTTAACATGTTCTGTTAGGGATGTAACGATAATGGCAATATCGTGATATCGTGATATTAAAACTGTCACAATATCTTCGTCGTCATGCTCACGATATTTAAAAGCTACACATCTGTAAAAAAAATCAGGTTGATTTCCATTTGTCAGTTCTCGCATCCTCTGGTGGCTAGTTTTTTAGTGCAGTTTAATTTTCATTAGGGATATTTTGGCCCTTCTACGTTTAAAATCATTAATTGTCAGATGAAGGGGATTGTAATTTGCTTGTGAAGTGAAAAAATTTGTGACCTCTTTTTAAATATTGCCAACCTCCCCACAATATAATTATCGTATCATGAGCTTCCTATCGTGATAATATCGTATTGTGATATTTGGATATCGTTACATCCCTAATGTCTGTACCATATGACAGGGTCCAGATCGGCCGGCAACATCACTTTCAGGAGTGGTGCGTGGAAAAATACAGACCTTCTTTGTTTGAATTGACGCAAAAGCTGTCAATTGCCTTAAATGAACTTCTACAACATCAACGTTTAATATTCAGGAATCCTCGAAAGGTTCAAAAATGCTTGTTAAATCTGTTTTTCAGGCTTAAAAAGGCCTGGAGCACAAGAGAACAAACTGTCAAGTCGCAATTAATTAGGTTTAATTAGAGACCACCTTGTATCTCACCATCTGCCCCCCTGAAGGAAATGACTCTCTCCAGCTACTGCTCATAGGCAAATATTTAAAAAGCAGTGATGGTTTTTAATTCTGAGTACACACACACACACATACAGTGCACAAGTGTGCGCACACTATCTTTGTTGACTCTTAAACGCCAATAAAATATACTCTCGTCCTACACGCTACATTTGAACCATTTCTCGTCTTGTTGCTGGGCTTGCCAGAGCATGTCATCGTCATGGCGACCTGTCAGCTACACACACCACCACCTCCATGTTGATGAATGAATGAGGCTGCATTGACGCCGACGGAAATTTACGTTCAGCCCCTCAACATGTCACATCTTGCTTGAAAACACAGACTCTCTGTAACTGTTAAGTAATACAGGTTTCGGCCATACGTCATGTTGTTGTATCATCACTCACTGATTATGGAATTTCAGATTTTTTCCAAAATTTTCATTGTTATGTTGGAACTTTTGAAGCATAAATATATCCCATCCCACCTCCAATTTTGTTTAGTTGAATTTGTTTGACTTTTGAGGGAATTATTCCTCCTGAATTTTTTTTCTTTGAAATTGTTTTCATTTTGAGTACTATTTTCCCAACAGTTTTGGTTGTAATTATTGGACTTTTTAGGCATATTTTTTTTCCAAGTTGTTGTGCTGAAATTCTTTGACTTAGAGGCACATTTATCTTCTGGAAAATGTAATGTTTTTTTTTGTTTTTTTTTTTTTTTTCAACTTTTGAAGTTTTCTTTCAAAATTTCTAGCTAAAATTGTTTGACCTTCAGACATGTAGTATTTTCCTGCAAAAAAAAAAAAAAAAAAAAAATCTATCAAAATAGTTTGACTTGCAAGGCAGACTTACCCCAAAATTTGAGTTGAAATTTCACAAAGATTTTGGTTATAATGGCTTGATTTTTTTTTTTTTTTTTTTAGGCACGTGTTCACGAAAAATTCGGTATTAAATT
Organism: Festucalex cinctus; assembly: GCF_051991245.1. Classification (NCBI taxonomy): domain Eukaryota; kingdom Metazoa; phylum Chordata; class Actinopteri; order Syngnathiformes; family Syngnathidae; genus Festucalex; species Festucalex cinctus. The sequence goes on along the minus strand of NC_135411.1, from coordinate 14,158,840 downwards.
GTTCGACTTATTTCACATTTCCCTTAAAAAAAATGTTAATTGAAATTGTTTACCTTTTTAGGTAATTTTATCACAAATATTTTTGTTTAAAAAATCTGCCTCCAAATTTTATCTTTTGAGATGCATTTGTCTTATAAACGCTGGCTGGAATTTACAAAGATTTTGGTTGAAAATGTTGGCACATTTTGCCCACAAACTTTGGTTCAAATTGTAGGACTTTTGAGACATAGTTTTCGCAAAATTCTTTGATTGAATTTGTTTGACATTTAGGCGAATTTTACATCCAAAGTGTGTTGATTTTTTTTAATGTAACTTTTCTCCCTAGTTTTGTTGGCAAATCATGAAGATTTTGGTTGAATTTGCTTGACTTTTGGATTTGTACAACTTAAGACTTTTTTTTTTTGACAATGACATTGACTAGTTGCTAATAAAGTCACTCATTAATCCAGTACTATAATCTAAAAAATATATATATATGCCATTACTATAGACAGCTAATACAAAAAAATTATGCAAAACATACAAGGGAAAAACATTTAAAAACATTTATGATATTAATAGCGAGCAAACGCAATAGATAAGACATAACTATTGTCCCAAACATTCTAAGTGTGCTGTTCCCTCTTATGGTTATGGTAAACAAATCCCCTTTTCCAACCTAACAAACCTGCCATCAACTCACGATATACATCAATACTAATGACCAAAAGTATCATTATAAAGAGAACCTACAGTCATTGCTTTCCGTAGGCGTAAAAAGCAGGATTGAGGATTTGAACATTCTTCAGCAAAAAACAGACTTATCTAAATTTTGACATATTCCTGTTTTCATTATTCTTCTTTCAAATGTAGTTTGCCGCCCTCTAGTGGCCGATAGAGGAATTACACCAAAAATAAGCAGAAGGCAGCTCTGGGAAAAAAAAAAAGTGTGCAAAATAGCTGGACTGTGAACCCAGGATCCATGATAGAGGGTGGGTTTCCTGTGGACTAATTTTTTTTCTCCATCTTTAGTTGCAAGTGGCTCTGCCTCTTATGTGAGCCAAATACACATGGTAAGTAACTAGTCAACGCCATGATTTCAAATTCATTGTGTTGAAAGTATTCTTTGAATGTTGTGTTGGAAGAAAATAAAACTAACATGAAAAATTGAAGCTGCCCAGAAGTCAACCACTAACGACCGTCAGTCGGGTTTTTGGAGCTTCTGAGTTCCCAAGACGAGTGCCAGACTCTTCCAGTAAAAGGCCTGTCCTCTCCCTGTCTAAACGTACAATAACCACATAAAATGCTGATCAAACGTTGGACTGTCAAGCAGAGCGTGAACACATCCTGACATCTTGATGGTGTGCAACGAACCAGCTTCCTTTTGCTCTGTTTTAGGATGTTTTAATACAGTTGGGCTCAGGTTCCAGAGTGTTCTGGCAATGGCTTGCAGGCAAAATACTTCGGGGAAACGCCGCCACCGTGTGGCCACTTTGCTAATTTGCAGGATGTTGTGCCTCCAGATGGACGCCTCAGGCCTTCAGTTATTTTCATGGTGTGAACGCTGAGTGAAGCATCCATAGGGAAGCAGCCGTAAAAGCGATGATGCCCTGACATTGCCGGAAATTAAGCGTTTCATAAGCATCCAATCAGATTGCTCAGATGCCAATACTGTACACAGCAGCATATCACAACTTGAATCTCATGAAAATATGCCCCAGGTGATTGCTATGCTGCTCGCAGCCACTAGAGGCACATTTACATGACACCGAAGGATTGCTCTGACATGCTGTGCTCTATTTAACGGCATAATTTCAGTTGAATCGTATTTTTGTCGTTGTTGTTGTTTTGCTCCACTGCAAATTTTTGAATACCCGGTGTGAGTGAACTTTTGTCACGTTGAACCCCAAAATTATAAATTTATGTTGTATCAATTGCATGCCAGGCATGAAAATGCAAATTAAACACTTCATTTAGTTTATTGGAACCCATGGAGACCCACAATCAAAATATAGCATTTAACATGATATATTTGTTATTATAATTATAATGTTTAAAGATCACCAAGAGCAATTTTATATGTGGCTGTGACTGACTGCTGATATCACTGAGGTGTAGATAAATAATTGTATGGTTGTAATCATTCCTTCTTTTAGGCAAATTTTCCCCGATTTATGGTATTTGATCAAATTGTGTGACTTTTCCCTCTCTCAATATTTTCCCTTTTTTTTTTTTTTTAATTATTTGACTTTGTGGAGTATATTCCCACCAAATTTTGGTTGAGGTATGATGTTTAAGGTATGTTTTCCACATAAAATAAATCTGTTGTTTTTGCGTTTTTGTGACGTACAGACGCGTCAGACCATCAACATAGTTATTCCATCCAAGTCCTTTTTCTTTATGTGTTTTTGTATTTAAATACAGAGGCGCCTGTCAGCAAAATAATTTGAATTTTTCCAAAATTAATATGCTATAAACTTATTTTTGCCATTTGATACAGTTGTAATGTTTTCATTCAAAGTCTTACCTGTGTGTACTGTACTAATTCTGCCTGGCAACGAGAGGCGGGGCAGACGTGTGACGTCACGTGAGCGGATGTGTTGATCTACTTATTGTACATATAGCTGCTGTGTTTTCTATTGGGAAGAACAATAGAAAAACAATAAATAGTGACATTTTGTGATGATTTGTGACTTTTTCGATGTCGTTTTGTTTGATAAAAAAAAAGTTAAAATTATTACTAATTGCATGATTATTTTTAAATAATAATACTTATCATGACAACCTATAGAATTTGAAGTTCTTCATCTACAGGGAAGACCAAGCATTTTTCTTTTCAGGCGCCGTTCACTTTCTGTCATGCACGAAATCAAAGCGCAGGCGTGAAAGGCGACGGGAGGAGGAGGAGGAGGAGGAGGAGGAGGCCAATCTTGCGCAGACTGCCTGCCTGCAGCCCCAGTGATGCTGCCGCTGCTGCCTAAATGGAGCCCGTGATGTAAATACAAGGATGGCGAGGGCAGCGGATGGAACACGCCGCCTCACGTGTGCTTGACATCGGACACTTTCATCTCGACGCGCCTTGCGGACGCTGCGCGCCATGCATCCATGCCTTTAGCTTGACGCAAAAAGACGCCAAAGCGAAACGCGGGAGGCTTCTCCCTGAAAAGCAGGACAACAACAACAAAAAAAGAGAGACTCGGGGATTTAAGCGGGTCATTATGACCTTAGTCGCCTCCAGTGCAAGGAAACCATCGGATTGCGTTCAGGCGGCCGCGTTGTGTTTGCATCTCTTGCTTTGGATTGCGTGTGCAGTGTCCGGAGAGGAGCACCAGCACTTCAGCGTCGAGGTAGGATGCACATAAATATATAATTTATTATATACACGGCCCTTCCCTGCTGTTTGTCTCCATCCGTGACCGCGCACTCTCCTCCAGCATGCATGCAGCCCCCCAAAAATCCACATTTGGAGCACCAATAGCACACAACATGGCCACTCATAAGGCTCATTTGCGCGCGTGTGTGCATGTAACCCAGATACAGATGCATGCTTTGTTGGGGCCTGCAATGCATTCATTGATGATGAAAAGTGATAGGCCTCAGCATCATGCTGATGGAGCGGATTAGCCATTCACACATGCCAGTTGCATAATAAGATTTGTTAGTTTTCCCCCCCCCCATAATTCTATAAGCCTCCCCTTCTCTCGGATTCCAACATATCCTGCAAATCAATTTTACGCCTCGCTGTCATACATGTGGGAGACAAGCGCCTCGGAACAATCACAGGAAAAATACACACACAGCAGCGAGAGGCAGGAAAGGGATCATAAACAAGGCGGTCGGGAAACAGGGAGGGAAGGACAGATTATAGGTAATTTCTGATTGGCCGCCCCCGCGGCGAGGCTGCTGGTTGCCGTGTGAATGGATGCGAGGATGGATGCGAGGGTGGATGGACGGATGATGGAGAGGACACCTGGCGCTCGGGACATCAATATGGTGGATGAATTGTGTTGCTGTGATCAAAACTGAAGAAGTGTCAAGTAGAGTAGATATGGTGGGCTGGGGGTCCATTTTGATCCACTTTTGAAATTTCCCCCATTGAAAAGCTACTATTTGAGACACATTAATTGCCATAAATGAGACAGAATTGCTGAAAAACTGATACATCCCAAATATAGTTTGAGTTGTTGGATTTGCCACATCTTTTTGCTTTCAAGCAGAAGACAGGTACTATACGCATTTGGAACTGTTCATAATTCCTTCCACTCTGACAAAGGCCCCATTTCCACCTGAGTAAAAACGGCACCAAACTATGATGCTGGCATGGCCGTGCTTTGCTGATGACCCAACAGTACATGTGTTTGGTTTCATCGCATAACACATTTTACCAATTTGGGAGATTTCAAGCGTGCATGTTACCTCTTGCTAACCTGCCACATAGCTCAGGTATAAGAAGACTTGAGATTGTTATCACACGTATACCAGCTCGTGCTTGCCAAGTTGCCAGTAAATCCTGCAGCTGCTGTTGGACTCTTGGCAGCCTCCCTAACTAGTTTTCTTCTCGTCTTTTTTATTAATTTTGGAGGGACGCCCAGTTCTCGGTAATGTCACTGTCATGCCATGTTTTGTACTCTTGATGAGGAGGACTGTCTTCACTGTGTTCAATGGCATATTTTGTGACCAGGAAAATTATTTTGCAACCTTACCTGATATACGTTGAACAATGAGAGCTGTCTGATGTGGAAGATGTAAATAGAAATGATGTAAATGAAAGTGTAATATGAGTTAACATGAGCTTGAATGAGAATTGGCAACTGATTTGTGTCTGTGTCTGCCTTCTATCTATCTATCTATCTATCTATCTATCTATCTATCTATCTATCTAGCTATCACTGTCTGTCTATCTATCAAGCTAGCTATCACTGTCTGTCTGTCTATCTATCTATCTATCTAGCTATCACTGTCTGTCTATCTATCAAGCTAGCTATCACTGTCTGTCTGTCTATCTATCTATCTATCTATCTATCTATCTATCTATCTATCTATCTATCTATCTATCTATCTATCTATCTATCTATCTATCTATCTATCTATCTATCTATCTATCTATCTATCTATCTATCTATCACTGTCTGTCTATCTATCAAGCTAGCTATCACTGTCTATCTATCTATCTATCTATCTATAACTGTCTGTCTATCTATCAAGCTAGCTATCACTGTCTGTCTATCTATCTATCTATCTATCTATCTATCTATCTATCTATCTATCTATCTATCTATCTATCTATCTATCTATCTATCTATCTATCTATCTATCTATCTATCTATCTATCTATCTATCTATCTATCTATCACTGTCTGTCTATCTATCAAGCTAGCTATCACTGTCTGTCTGTCTATCTATCTATCTATCTATCTATCTATCTATCTATCAAGCTAACTATCTGCCTGTCTGCCTGTCTATCTATCTATCTATCTATCTATCTATCTATCTATCTATCTATCTATCTATCTATCTATCTATCTATCTATCTATCTATCTATCTATCTATCTATCTATCTATCTATCTAGCTATCACTGTCTGTCTATCTATCAAGCTAGCTATCACTGTCTGTTTATCTATCTAGATATCTATCTATCTATCTATCTATCTATCTATCTATCTATCTATCTATCTATCTATCTATCTAGCAAGATAGCTATCACTGTCTATCTATCTATCTCTGTCTGCCTGTCTATCAAGCTAGCTGTCTGTCTATCTGTCTATCAAGCCAGCTGTCTGTCTATCCATCCATCCATCCATCCATCCATCCATCCATCCATCCATCCATCCATCCATCCATCCATCCATCCATCCATCCATCCATCCATCCATCCATCCATCCATCCATCCATCCATCCAGCTTGCTAGCTCGTCTGCTACAAAACAGACAATTAGAAATGTCCCCAGGTTGTATAGGCTCAAGTTGTAATTATTTCTAAAAGCTTATTGGAATAGACTCCTAATCGATCAGGTAATTGACAATTTATTGCCATAATTGCTGAATCCCTTCTCTTTTCAGGGATGGCTACAGAGGTACGGCTACCTTCCCCGCACAGAACCCAAAATGTCCGTCCTGCGCTCGGCCCAAACCATGCACTCGGCCATTGCCGCCATGCAGCGTGCCTACGGCCTCAATGTCACCGGGACGCTGGATGAGAGAACCAAGGAGTGAGTATACCACATTGTTGAGGACATGCAAATGTGTGTGTTTGTCTATGTGAGTCAAGAACAGAAGTAAGACGTTTTGTCCTCACGTGCCCATCAACGTGCAGATGATGCTTTTAACATGTGTCCTTCTTCCCATTTTGCATGATGATGCAGTGATATCACGCTGAGGTGAGACTTGACATTATTTATCGCCTTCCTTTTGTGTATATCACTCATAAGTGGTAGTGGAGTTTGCACAAGCTTATAATAGATGGCCACTTGTCGACATGCACTTATTGTGGTGTTGTTGGTATCATGAGTAAATGAACACAAAAAATATTTATATCATAGCAACATTGGCCACTTCAAATCACTTTTTACATTGAATATGCAAGCACACTAAATGAGATTTGTCACCACATATATCACTTTTTTTTTTTTTTGCAATGTTTTGATCATGACACATTCACTGTATTACGATACTAGTGTTCATGTGATATCACAATAAAGGAGTTTTTCACTATGTAGGCCTATATGATACAGTGCTTGGTTTTCTCACAATTTATTGATTGTCACTGTATCTTGTATTTTATCTTGGTATCATGATCATATCAATTCAATTCAATATCAATTCACTCTTTCACAATGTTGTGATACCATTGTCACCGTGGTAGATAACATTGTTTGGGGAGTTTCTAACCGACAGATAGATAACAGTTTAATAGTTATGACTCGTGATACAACATCAAAACCCCCACTTCAAAAACTATTGTACATGTTATCAATACATGTAAATATCATTGTTTTTGTTCACAGCATTGGCAGTCCAAATGATAACAACATGCATCACACTTGTTTTTCTAACATAGTTTTGCTCATCACACCGTCATTGTATCATTTATCATAATAATCTAGTATCAAGAGTTAATTATTATATGTTATATTGATACACCTGCGATTGGCTGTCAACCAGTTCAGGGTGTACCCCCGCCTACTGCCCGAAGCCAGCTGGGATAGGCTCCAGCACCTCTGTGACCCTTGTGAGGAATGTGCTGTTAAGAAAATGGATGGATGGATATTGATACACGCCGATATATCAGTAGGTGTTCCAAGGGTGTTCTTTCAATGTGTAGCTAGCTATCATCCTTTGTTTTCTCACAATGTTTTTCTCTCGGCACCATCACTGTACCCTGATACTATTGTTATTGCGTTATCCAAGGTTATTTTTAGTTTATGAAAACTAGTAAAATAACTAAAACTAATAAATAAATATATATATATATATATATATATATATATATATATATATATATATATATATATATATATATATAAAATTCCAAAATTAAGTATCATCATAGCGAAAATGTCCTTAGTTTTTGTCTATTTATTTCAATATTAACCTGAATGAAATTGTCACACAAAAGTGACGTCATCTAGCAGCAGCCAATAGAAAAGCGCCTTCTGATGACGTTGCTCCTATGTGATTTTGTGTTTGATTTTTGGCTCCAATGGCTCATCTGCTTTTGTCATTTAACAGCCCAAAATGCAACGTTCGGTAAGAAATGTGTTCTTTATTTGTTTGTTTCATATATGAAAATAATATATACAGTATACAGAGGTTGGTAATCCAGGTCCAGAAAATAAAAACCCTGCCACAGTTTGGCTTTAGTCACAGGAGGTTCTACTTGACTGATTGGTAAGCAACTTGTTTGGATTACCCACCTCTGACAGTATATAAAAAAGCAGTACACTGTACAACCAGGTTTGCTTCTTAACAGGAATTCAAGCCACAAATCCACTTTCGAAGTTGGCAACTTGAAAAACCAGACCTTTATTTCATTGCATTTGCGTTTAGAAGCTGTAAAATGGACTGCACTTACTGTGATTCAAAGTCTGTGGACTGATTTACAGTACTGAGTTGAGTCTGTTTGTGGATGGACAGTTGATTGATTTTAAAATATTTTTGTTGAATTTTCGCATTTTTTAATCTCGCACACAATACGCAATAAAAACTAAAACTAAATCTAGATTCTAAATTAAAACTAAGTATTTTTGAAAAACTAAACTAAAACTCAAACTATAAAAACTAACACAGCTGCCCTTAAAACTAATAAAAACTATATTTAAAAAAAAAAAAAAAAAAAGAGCTCAAAACTAACTATAATGAAAAGTCCAAAATTACACAGTAAATTTTGTAGAGTAAATTTTACTCTAAACAGAGTTTATTTGGTCCCATTCTAAACAGAGTAAAATGTACACTTGGAAGAGAGTAAAATATTCAGAGTAAATTTTACTCAAAGTATTTTTTGTCTGTATGAAAGAATTTTCATATTCCATGAAAAAAAATTGAGTAGATTTTTCTCTCAGAAATTCGAAATAAATTTTGCGAGGAGAGATTTTGACTAAACTTTACTCGTTTATTTAAAAACATACAAAAAAAAATAACTCAAGGGTTAAGAAACAAACTCACGACCTTTAGCTTGGGAAGAAACTGCCACTCTACCACCTGAGCTATGCCACTCCTACAGTTTGCTTACAAAGATTCGAGCTGACACAAGCGATATACTAACACACAGTAGGACCTTCATGGCTCAAGGAGTAGATTGACTTTCTCCCAAAGTGAAGTTGCGGGTTTGTTTTTTGTTCCTCAACCCTTGAGGGACTTTTTTTTTTCTTTCTTTTTTTTTTTTTTAACTCTCTTTCAAGTGTAAATTTTAGTGTTTAGAGTGGGACCTAATATATACTGTTTAGAGTAAAATTTACTCTACAGAATTTACTGTGTAAAATAACCCATGTGTTATTGTGATGATTTCATATCAGGAGTTGAAGTAAAATTGCACATTCATCGGCGCTGGACTAAATGTCAAATTCACCTCACACAGAGTGGAGATCTGTCGTATGAATGGCTTGAACGGCGACCTAAAATTATCTTCTCTTCCCCTTCTGTCTGTTTCCAGTTGGATGCAGAAGCCCCGCTGCGGCGTTCCAGACACGCTCAAAAGTGCTTCGAGGTCACGGAGGCGGAGATACGCGCTGACAGGACAGAAGTGGCAGCGTACGCACATCACCTACAGGTGAGAGGCGAGGCGAGGTAGTGGGGAGGCAGTTGCCTTGGAGACCATTCAGGCTTAGCCGCACTTAACCGTGAAGGAGGAGGAGCAGTCATGTGTGCCAGTGATCGCTTTTTTTTTTTTTTTTCCCCCATCAGCACCAATGGTGGTCACATGCTCTGTGTTGCCATGGTGACTGCTCCAAAACGTCATTGGACGGGAAAATATAGGCACCATCACACTTGCAGTAACAAGGGTTTTGACACATACATGTGTGGTGGGAAGGAACAAAGAAATAGATTTTTCATGCATATGTACTACATGTGAATATTTGTTTTGCCTTTATACTTTACATTTAAAAACATATATCTGTACTTTATACTCTAATAGGCTTGTTATTGTTACCTTTATCAACCTACGTATGTTTACCTTTTACTTTTGTAATTAAAATACATTTCAGAGTCTATAATTATTTACTTTTACTTAAGTAAAAGAGTCTTTACATCGTGTGCGCTGTACATGTAAAATCCTTCTACTTAAGTACAGACTAGTGTGAGTTTTGCCACCTCTGTGAGTGTACGTGCAGCCATTATGTTCTATTTCGAGCGCGCAAAATAGCTAGCGGCTCTCTTTTCGCCTTTTCATACCCCGCAACAAACAATTTCCACTCTAGTTCCTGACTGCAGAATCCCTCATTTCAGCAGAAAATATTCCCACTCTCATCTTATCTCTCGCTCCGATTAGGCTTCGGCCTTCTCGTTTTTTTTTTTTTTTAATGGCTTCTGAGGAGGGCCGATAAACGGGTCTGCGGCGCGGCGGCAGAAATTGACAGGTTTCAGCCGTTGTCGCCGATAATGCCGTCAATTTATTCAAATCCTTCCCTCCCCTAATTTGAATTGATGAGAACACTCTCCAAATAGAATGTCAATCAGTGCTGAGCCGGTGACTGCGTGTTATTCATGAAGATGGGAGGCGAGAGAGAAGATTCCCAATTCCTCTCTGCCTGCCAGGCACTGATAAAGAGAGCTGTGTAAAAGTTCAGTGAACGCTGCCAGCCTTGAAATAGTTGTATCAACTTATTTTCTCACTGGCCAAGTAAAAGTGTCTCTGTACACTGACCTGTGGATGTACAATGAATGATTGCCAATGCATTTGGTTTCCATCAAATTGTACAGTTCAGTTCAGTTCGCCATAAAGTTTGGAAGTTGGAACCGTACATTCTATATCTGAGGTTTAGAAAAGATTGTTGTTAATGACATTGACAAATTTAAAAAATGACAACATATGTAAAATGAGACTAGAAATAATTATAAAATTAAAAATATTGTCCCACAGGGTCATCGCTGGCTAGGGCTGGACTGGCATACAAGGCAGATGCCCAGTGGGTCGTCTTTTGGGACCGATGCAGTACTTTTTAAATATTATTTTCCTCCATTTTGCTCCAAGAGACTGGCCCACAATTTAGAGGAACTGGTCCATTAATCCATTTCGAATATAGACAGCAAACTAAACCAATATAAGTCAATATTAGTGTTAGGCGAGGTGATCAGGAGTTGGGGTGGGAACCTCTGGGTACCTCACGATACGATACGATACGATACGATACGATACAATACGATACGATACGATACAATGCGATATGCGATACAAGGCTCGCGATAACGATAATCTCACGATATAACAATACCGCGATATATTGGTCAGGTAATAAATCCAATCTAGGCTAAAACTACCCAAGACATAAACTGATGTTTTTTCAATAAGAAAATAGTTTATTTTTGTACCATCACTGAAACACAACATTAAAACTCAACTCAAACATTGTGCTACTTGTGTAGGTGTATCGATAATCTATCGGGAAACAAAGTATCACGATGTATTGATTTATTTATCAATGCATCGTCACACTCCTAATCAAGAGTCAGGCCGGGCCAGGTTGGCGGGCTTAAGTCAAAATGATAGGGCTGATTTTTTATTTATTTTTTTGTGCCAGTCCACCCCTGTCACTGGGCTTTCCACGTTGCAATGAAAAGGGCTAGCCACCAGCTAGCTCACAAGCTAACAAGCTTCCAGGGCTCCTCTGAGCCAGTGGATGGGCAGTGGGCTGCTCTGTGGTTTTACCTCTTCAATAGAGATCCAGACGCTGACGTCATGCTTCCCTAATGGGCGTTAGCAAAGCCATTTTGGCAGGAAAGAAAACGTGTCTGCCACTTTGAGTAAACGGCAAATGCCACACTTTAACGATGATAAATGTTGCACTTTCTACATCGTGGCTGAATCAGCAGATGCTAACTGTTACCACACGCAAAAGGTGGGGGAAATAATCTGTTTCGTTCATTTGTGCTGCTACAGTTTAATAGATATTGCACAGTTGAATTTAATAACTGACCAACGCCATAAAGAAGACTTTTTACGGCATAAATGACACCAACCACAGCCGAATCAGCAACTGCTAAGTTGCTAACGTACATAAATAACACTGCAAGACGAGCGTAAAACTGCTAACTTCGATGGCATTTTGACCACACATAAAAGGGGAAATACATTGTACAAACTTGTAAATCCTTTGTATGATCAGATTTGAAAGCACTCACCGGCAAGAGAGGAGGTAATTCCACGTAGCAGCATCGCCGAGCACTCCTGATACTTCATCAGCAATCCAACATGTCCACCTCGCGCATGTGTATCATGTCCTTTTCATCAAAGTGACTGTTAATACTCTTGAGCGAAAAGTTGATAAATGCTAGTTTTTGCCCTCTTCGCCGTTGTAGTCCATTAGCCACTACTTTCCTGCCACAGGGGGCCGTGTTCAGAAAAATAGTCATGTGACGTCCGACTCTCTATTGAGAATTTAAATAACGACAATAACAACAAGCAGCTATTCTATATATTGACAATTTTAGGTTGTAGGCGTAGCTAGCTAGCTAGCTGTACTTAATTATTCATAGGTGTTCGACTGCAGATGTTTCACAAACTGAATTTACATCTAGTAGGTTACTTTGATTCTTTTGATTCAGTTGATTCGGGGTCTTAATTTCTGGCCACCAGCACCCAAAGTCAGCTGAGTTCGATACGAACGAGCACAAGCATTATAGAAAATAGATGGATGGTGTTCCTGGCCAAATATAGATGGCTCTGTTTTCTTCCCCCACAGCATCAAAAATGTCACGCCAAAAGTGGGCGCCCGCGAGACCCACGACGCCATCCGCCGGGCGTTCGACGTGTGGCAGGGCGTGACGCCGCTGCGCTTCGAGGCCGTCCCCTACAGTGCCCTGGAGGCGGGCCGGCGCGACGTGGACATCACTATCATCTTCGCCTCGGGTTTCCACGGCGACAGCTCACCTTTCGACGGGGAGGGAGGTTTCCTCGCCCACGCCTACTTCCCTGGTCCTGGCATCGGTGGCGACACCCACTTTGACTCAGACGAGCCTTGGACCTTGGGGAACCCCAACCATGATGGTAAGTGGTTGACTAGTTTAAAATAAAGCTAACCCCCTTGCATTTAGTTTCTGTGGATCCTATCTCACCTATTTGCGTTTTTTGTGTGCGCTTTCTGTAATACTCTAAGATGCCACAAGATGGTACCAAAGCCCTTAAAGTAATCACTGGTGTCAAGGAAGTACGTTGAAATGATGTCACGACTGAGGAATGAAGGCTTTCTTGTTTTAGTTTGCCACATTTTAATTATATAATGTACTTGTTAAAACTATGTACATCAAAGGACTATTTTTTTTTTTTTAATTATAAACATTTTTAGGAGGAAGTCAATAGGGTTGATCTCAAATGACGTCACATTTTCCTTGCATGAGTCGGACAAAATAACAGAGTAGGACACACGCGTACACATTATATTGGAAGAGAACGACGTCCCAGGTGTGAAACTTCAATATGGTTCAATCGACAAACACATATTGGAACAGCTGAAACGGTGGTTGACATGCGTAGACCTCAAAGTGGTCGGAAAGAAAGCAGTTTTAGGAGAAAGGTAAGATTTATTGTTTGATCATTGCTGGCACTCCGGTGCGGTCTAGATGACTGCTAACATCATGTTGGTCGCTAATTTTCACGAAAATGAAACACATTGTAGTCACGATTTTTATTTGAAGATCTTAAGCCTACCTTTAGGCTGGTACTTCTGTCTAGTTACTTTTGTTAAAATGGTGTGGTGGCACAGCGACCGCTCACCTCACTAATCAACTAGCATGTTGTTGTAGGCTTGGGGTTCTATAGCTCTGATACCTGATATTAATTTTCACATCGAAGCAGCAGTGGCTTCCGTAGGTAAACTCGAGGTGTTTTTAGTGTATTTACAACTCACCAGGATGTATAGTAGCTAGTAGGGGTGTGAATTGCCTCGTACCTGACGATTCGATTCGTATCACGATTCACAGGTCACGATTCGATTCGATACCGATTAATCCCGATACGAATTTATAAGTCGATTGTTGCGATTTTTTTTCATTCAAATTTAGAAAATACTCATCAGTAAGCTTGTAGAGTGTAAGATTTATATGAAAATGTATTATTTATTTATCTGAAATTTCAGTCTTATAGAGGTTGTAATCTGTTTCATGTTTAAACAGCATTAAAATAAAATATTAAGGCTTAATGTTCCGTTCATATAACATTCTTCCATGCTTAAGGTGTGAATCCTAAAAAAAAAAAAAAAAAAAAATCAATTTTGCCTATTATTGAATCGATTCGAGAATCGCGCGATGTAGTATCGCGATATATCGCCGAATCGATTTTTTTTTTAACACCCCTAGTAGCTAGCATGTTTTAGCAGGCAGCTAGCTAGCAAGTCTAACGTTGAAAAAGCAGACGATAAACATACCTGCACTCGCTCATATTGGGTCTGGATTCTCAGTTGCTGGCCCATTTCCACCAACGAAAGAGAGAGCATATATAGGTGTCTTCTGTGACATTTTTTCGCATAAATCCCTGCCGTTTACGTGCTTGAAGCCAGCGTAGACATTGCTCTGGATTCCTCCTGGGAATTCCCTTCATTTTATCACAGTCACATCGCCAGTCATCGAGCGTCAGACACCAAAGCAGCAGAGGTTTGTTGCAACCATAATACATTTGTTAAGGATATTTATGGTGTTTGAAAGCACTACATGAGTTGAGTTGAGTTGAGTTGAGTTGAGTTGAGTTGAGTTGAGTTGAGTTGAGTTGAGTTGAAATAGCGAGTCAGTTTACAAGTATTGGCTCGTACGAATACACTTGCCTCAGTCGCCTGCCTGTGCATTGCTCCATTGATTGTCCGAAACTGAACTGGCCACGCCCACAGGCAGTGCGCTGTTTTAAAAATAATCGTTGTTTGGGGGTAATTGTGAACAATACTATTACTCTATGTTTTTCACTATTCGCTGTAGGGCTTGGTCCCTGTCCCCCACAAACATCCAAGGTTTACTGTACTTAATTTTCCCCTCTGTGTATGTATTTAATACAGAGCAATGATTCTATTGTCTCTAAATTTCTGTGGTGCTATTTTGAGAGGCATTTATTTGATGTGTCTGTTTGATTTCATCCAACTGTTGGCTTGGTTTGTATGGCACCTTTTAAAGTCTGCCTAACAGCTAGTTCTGAGTTTTGAGCGTAAAATCTCAGTTCTGACCCTGCCATGTGACATTAGCATGTTCTCCGTTTTTTCTGGTACTCCGACTGCTTCCCACATTCCCAAAATAATTTACTGTATAACAACTTCTTTGAAGACTCTCAATTGTTGATAAGTGTGAATGTTTGTTTGTTTGTTTGTTGTATCTGTGTATGCCCTGATATTGGCTGGCAAACAGTCCAGGTTGTAACCCACCACTTGACCAAAGTCAGCTGGGATAAGCTGCAAATCAACCGGTCCCTGACCCTATTGTGATTTTGCATTCCATCGCATTGTGAGTCAGATTGAGCATTTTGCAGCAAATCAACTGCCGAGACCGTCCCATTTAAAAAACAACTTTTTTTTGTGGGTACTAATTAACAAATCTTGTTTCCAATCAATGAGTATTTTGTAGTATATAGTATCACATAGAAAATCTTAATTCTGATAGGAAAGTAGAGGTGTTTTTACAAACCTGTTGGGGTGTACTCATTTATGCTAAGCACTAGGGGTGGGACAAAAAACCGATTCGACCGAACCATCGGTCGTCAAGGGGAGCTAAACGACCGTATCGGTAGCAGACTTGTCAACCGATACAAAACCGCCGGGAATCCTTAGATACATTGCTTGTAAAGCTGTGGACCGGATATCGCGTTACTGTGAATCGGTTGCGAGTGAGGCTTTATGGTTTTCATAACAATAGCAAGAGTTCTGCACCGTGCTCTACTTGTTTTGTTTACATTTCAGTAGCATCACTATTCAAGCTACTTCCGTGTTTACAGAGAGCGAGCAAAGTAGCGCTCAGAGACGCTTCATTCCCCGGATGTTGTAAACATAATGCAAAGACAGACGTTACGCACCTTTTTTGGGGGGGAGGGGGTTCCGCCTACCGTCAACGCCGTGCTCGCGACACGGCGCGCGCGCGCACACCGAGTGACAACATGCACCAGTGGAGACAGTTAGCAGAAGCCGGTGCCGTACATCTCGGTATTTCCCATTGCTATCGAGTCCTCTCGGTGCACTTGTATGTCCCGGGCCGGTGTTGGTACTGCGCGCGAGCCAAAAAGAATAACTCCCGTGACGATCCAATGCATGGATTCAAACGACACAGGTATGTCCCACAGCCAACACACCAGCTATGCTAAAAGCACACTGCAAGTATCTCATTTCTCAGTTTGTGGCTCCCTGTCAATGTACACAACTAGCATGAGCAGCAGAAAGGATAACTGAGACGTGCCCGCAATTACGTCATCAAACTCAAAATGAACGACAGCCCAAAAAACAAAATATAAACAGTGGTGATTCCGTGGTCATCATCGTGTCTCAGATTAAAAAAACAAAAAAGATATCATACATTAACCAAAAATGAATGTGATGGCAAAGAAAAACAAAAATTGTTAAAAACAAAAATTGTTGATAAAAAGGTTAGGGCACTTTTGGAAATATTTTTGGATATATTAAGTTGTTAAAATGGGTTTGATAGATTTATTGTTCCATAAGGTGGCTTCATATTTCTTTTGGCTGGACGGTAGGTTTATTTCATGTCTTAAATTTATGTTTCTGAAATACTTCACAATGTGGACATATTCTGTTTAATTGTGTTGGTGTCTTTTTAAAGGTTAAATATTTATATTTCAAATTGAATTATCAGCCTTTTGTTTTCCTGATCCTTATTTTGAATTAAAAAACAAACAAAAAACATTTATAACTGTCAATAACAACTAATAAATATTTAAACTGATACATTTTCAGTCATATCGCCCAGCCCTTTGTTCTGGTCCATTTAAATAATTGATTCAATATATAAAAATATAGAAGACGTTGTTGTTCTTTTTTAACACATTTGTAGATACTGTAAAAATTTGTGGTGTTTTAAGATTGTTTACAAGCAACAAATGTCACTATAAGTTTTGAATATTGAAATTAATCGTATCGAATCGAAAATTGTATCGAACCGTTCTGTTCTGAAAGATAATCGTTTTTCAATAGAATCGCAACTTGTGTATCGAGATACATATCGAATCGGCCTCATGTCAGAGATTCCCACCCCTACTAAGCACTGTAGGGGAGCAATGAGCTTCGGTTGGCTACTGCTGCGGCTAAACACATTGCGGACTCGATAAAAGATACGTTTTTGACAAGAATCATTCCCATGAAGGGATTACAAGGAAAGACAAGTCCTGCTAATTGCTAAGCTAACCTAAGATGGACATGAAATCAAAATTAAATGCTTGGGTGATCGAGCACATTTTTCACAAAAGTCTGGTTGGAAACGCATTAAAGTGGAACATTTCCTCTGTTGCACAGCAAAACAGCAGGCAAATTAATAAGTGTCGAGACGCTGGATGGAAAATCATAAATAGAACTGGAAACTGGAAATGAATTAAATTCCGTTATGACGCATGACAGCTCGGAGGAGTGGCCTTAAAAGTCTATTAATATAATATAGGGGGCTCCGTAGCTCTGCAAAATAAATTTTCTCAAAATTATTATTATTATTATTATTGTTATTATTATTATTATTAAAGCAACTTAACTTTGTTATGAGTATGGTCATACAATAGTAAGTTTAAACTAAAATGTACACTTCTGTTTGAAATTGTCCCCACTGAAAATGTTTCTAAACAAGAAAATAGTTTGCTGCTGTACACAATGTGAATTTAAGAACTAAAATAGTTGATTATTTAAAAAAGAAAACCAATTGTTCATTGCATGCTATGCCATTTCATTGCATTTCATTGTTTAATTTTGTTCCTGGGATTAACCTGCAAAAAAAATGAGCCTCAAAATGAGTAAATTGAAGGAAGTCATTGATCTGCAAAACTTCTCCCCAAAGGAAAACAAATAACAATTGGAGTCTTGAATTGTATCGTAGATGGATGGATGGAGGTTTTATACAAAATCACAAAGGATGCTTTTGTGTAACATTGACGTTTGAAGGGAAATTGGAACAAATGCAAACAGTAGGAATGATTACTGTAGTTTTCGCGGTATGGGGTCTGCCCAGGTGGTTTAGTGTTCTGCGTTTTGTCGTACAAAAACAGCAGTGGGAAGGTAATGAAGAAAAAGAAAGAAATGCTGAGTGTGGGATGATGAAATGTACGTCAACAGGAGGAAGAGCGAGCATAGAAACAAAAGAAAAGGAAAACAACAGAACAAAGTGGGCGTCTCGGGAAGACAAAGACACTATGACAGCATGAGATTTTCCAGCAGGATAAAATGTCTTGAACGGAGAAAAAAAAAAAAAAACAATGCAGAAAATTTTCTTATCATCGGACAGTGCTGTGTCAGGACGCATCAGCCCATCTGCCACTTGTTTTTTGACAGGAGAGAAACAGCAGCTCTTTGCTGTGCAGGCCTGCAGAAAATTATTTACTTTTGCGAATTGCAACAGAATCTCAGTCAATGATGGCACCTCGTGATTATGTGAACTGTTGTCATCACAACCTTGTTTATTTGGGCCATGTCCTTCTGTTGCCGTCAGACGAGCGCATGTAACATTAACCTGACTCCAAATGTTCATGAACGTTATGTATGATAGCGGGCATTAGTCACTGTGTGCTGCCATTATCCAAACGCAAGAAACGTAATGAAGGCTCTCACTGCTAGGATGGCGACCATTTCCTTCTCGGTCAATAGCAATGTGTTAAGCTCACCTCGGTGACAAAAATCAAATATCTCTGATAGGCGTTAGCAGTATAAATATAATAATTTTAAGAAATCTTGCCATTTCAATTTTTTCTGCAGTATTACCTAGTACAGTGGTGGCCAAGTCCGGTCCTCGAGAGCAGCTATCCAAGCCTCTCCCTCCTTCAGTGCCGCTGAATTTAATGATCAGCTCATCAGCAAGCTTTGCAGAAGCCTGATAACGATCCTGTAATGATAATCATTACATTCCTGTTTTGTTTTTAAACCAGTTTTAGCAATTGCCTACTTCCTTACAAAAGTTTTGTTTCTGGTATTTTGGGACATTATACAATGGATATGTTTAAAATGTGTCTGTGTGGTGTTAGTGATAACCTTGCTCTCGCAAGATGAATTTTCTCTGTATTTGTGAGTTCACAAACTCCGGAGAATACGTCTTGTACCGTTCCCGCTGAAAACCGCCATTCCCGAACCACTGATGGTTCGGACCAATCACAGAGCGACATTGTGTTTGGGGGCGGGATATGCAACTGTGACGAAACCAGGAAGCCAGCACCGACGCCGGAGCTAACAAACAAACCTAACATGGACGAATGGACGCTGCAATTAATTCTGTTCTCGCAGAATTACTCACCGTTTCCTTGTTGAATGTTGAACAGCGACAGGCGCTTCGTGCATTTTTAGCTGGTAAGATGTTGGTGCTTTTCCGCCCTTCGACAAGAACGAACATGAAATTTGCACCCGTGGCCGTGATTGGTTAAAACAAACGTGTAGAATGACGCATCGTCCAATCATCTCAAATTATTGTACAGAATGTCGCGCCTTTTCCCAACGAAATTACTGCGGAGTGGTATTGAAATATGAACCTGGCTATTGCCAGGTTATGTTAGTGAAGTAAAGTTAGCAATAGCGGCTATGTTGGTAGCATATTTATTAGGGGTGTTAAAAAAAATCGATTCGGCGATATATCGCGATACTACATCGCGCGATTCTCGAATCGATTCAATAATCGGCAGAATCGATTTTTTTTTTTTTGATTTTTTTTTTTTTTTTTTTTTTTTTTTTTTTTTTTTTTTTTTTTTTTTTTTTAGGATTCGCACCTTGAGCATGGAAGAATGTTATATGAACGGCACATTAAGCCTTAATATTTTTATTTTAATGCTGTTCAAACATGAAACAGATTACAACCTCTATAAGACTGAAATTTCAGATAAATAAATAATACATTTTCATATAAATCTTACACTCTACAAGCTTACTGATTAGTATTTTCTAAATATGAATGAAAAAAAATCGCAACAATCGACTTATAAATTCGTACCGGGATTAATCGGTATCGAATCGTGACCATTCGTATCGGGATTAATCGGTATCGAATCGA
The DNA here is from genome assembly GCF_051991245.1 of Festucalex cinctus. Taxonomy (NCBI): domain Eukaryota; kingdom Metazoa; phylum Chordata; class Actinopteri; order Syngnathiformes; family Syngnathidae; genus Festucalex; species Festucalex cinctus. The sequence continues at coordinate 14,138,996 of NC_135411.1, read as the reverse complement.
ATCGTGACCTGTGAATCGTGATACGAATCGAATCGTCAGGTACTAGGCAATTCACACCCCTAATATTTATCATAGGGTGACCACTCTAAGCTCCATATTTCATACCCAGCGCAAGTCGAGCGCAACTGTGTGAATGGGTGGAATTTTTTTTTATTATTTTGATATTCTTGTAGACGGCCGCAGGTGTAAAGGTACATTTAACATGAAAACCTGTTTCAATGTATCCGCACATGTTTCTTACCGTTTGGGCAGTTCGTCCACACGGCGGCGCAGGTTCAGAGCTTGAAATCGAAAACTTTTGGAACCGGGCTCTCGAGTGGAAAGATTTCGAAACGCGCCCCGACGTTCCAATGTGGACACCATATGCGGGATACTCCTCCAGTGATGATGTAATTTTCGCGTGACTGCGCACGAACCACCAATCTGTCAACAACAATGGCGGATACTAGGATAGCCATGTCGTCGTCGTTTTGCGCAACCTCTTCAGCTTGTTTATGCTTTTACAACTAAATGTTTTGCGTGATGTTGTTGTAGTTGAATCACCTGGTATTGCCACTTCTCCTGTGTCTCGCTGATCTGTATAAATTACTGGATAGCCCATACACGCCCGACAGGGCAGCCATCTTACGCCTCTTATGTCGCGAGTAGACAACTGTTTAAACTACTTTGAAGACCCCTCTTCTTTTATCGCTCAGTTGCTAGACCCCTGTTGTTTCTCCTAAGTAGTACTGTCTCAAATGTTCTCTAATTTCGATACTGTAAATGTATAGGATCGTATGCTGAGAAACCTTTCTTAGGAGGAGTAATATGGCGGCCTCGCGACTTCAAAAGTCTTGGCCTGTCGGCTATTCAGATCAGTGGTTAATTTTCTTCGCTGATTCTTCTTCTACGCTTTCCGTTAACTCCCTGTGGCAGCGCTACAGCGACACTCCAGACTCGGCATATATATTACAGCCGTTAAACGTCCTAGGCGTCTTCTTTTGGATGCTCGCATGTCTTGAGACGTTTCTGTCAAGATTTGTTTGAGGAACGAAGCCGTCTTTGCTTCTGTGTGAACAAGGCCAAGTCAATGCATATAATGTACTCTAGTCCAGTGTTTCTCAACCCTGGTCCTCGGGGCCCACTATCCAGCCTGTTTCCCATATCTCCCGATTCCAACGCAGGTGAGGAAGGTTATCAGGCTTCTCAAGAGCTTGCTGATTAGCTGTCATTGGAATCAGCTGCATTGGGAATAGGGAGACATGGAAAACAGGCTGGATTGTGGGCCCCGAGGAGCACGGTTGAGGAACAGCTGCTCTAGTCAATGCAGATGATCAAAGCGCAAAAATTATTTTTATAATGAACTACAAACAGACCTTAAACCTTCCATCCTGATCGTTCATAGCAAACACGTCCACAACTGCAAACTTCAACCACAATAATACACCTCATGAACTTTGTAAAGGTCTTAAGGACAATGGAATATTCCAACCCACATTGTCTTTTCCCAGCTGTCATATATGTGAGTGGTCGTCCTCCTTGGCGCTTCACATTCGGGAAAAGCTCACTTCTCCGCTTATGTGTCTCGAAAGCCACGCTGCCTTTTAATGGGCTTTCACAGCAGTGTAATTGTAAATGATGCATGTTGACATGTGCGCTAATGGTGGCCCCGGCCGCTCGCTCGGGAGTCCTTGTGGGACTTTGGTGCAGGAGGCTGACGATCTCCTTGCATACATACAGTGAGGGGAGGGGGAAGGGCGGCGGGGTGTGTAACCTTTTAGCTGCTGGCCCTGGGTCAGTGGAAGCTGGCGGGAGTGGATATCATGCTTTAAAGGGCAACAATCTCCTGAGGAGCCAGTCAGTCACACGCTATATGGAAATGTGTGTCTGTCGAAAATGACTTTGGCACTGCGAGCTGCAGGTGGACTTCCTACACACTAGCCAGGTCATTTGTATTTGTTGTTTCGTGAAAACGGCATCTTGGGTTCAGATGCTTTATAGTTTGTAATAACCTGTGTTTTATTGTTCGCTGTTGCCAGGGACAGTGCCAGGATTAGCTCCTGACTGTGAACAGCTTTCTAAATACAAACATTCTCAATTTTGTGTTGGTTGGTATTGGAATGTAAAATGTAGTTTTTAATTGTTTAAAAATAATTGGATATCCAGAGTGCCTAAAGTCCCAAAGGTTGAACTTGAACCATCAACTAAAGCAAATCTTTTGTGGGCTGCCCTATTTCTGAAAATCTGTTTGTGAGGGATCTGTTCTGAAATTTGCTTTTATTGTTTGGCCATTTTACATCATACAGCTGATATTTGATCAGCTCATCAGCAAGCTCTGCATAACCTGATAACGATCCTGTTGATTGGAATCAGCTGTGTTGGAGCAGGGAAACATCCAAAACCTGAAGGACTCCAGCCCTCGCAGACCGAGTTTGCCCACCACTGTTATAAACACATGTAAAAAATAAAATAAAATAAAATAAAATAAAAAGTCTCCCCATAGATTTTGGTCAGTATGAGACGAAGTGACGTCCGAACCCTAGTAGCAATGTTGCTGGTCAAAACACATTTGGGTAAGCCTGGTTTGTTGAAAAGTGATCAATAGGAACGGCAAATGTGTCAGGCTGTCAGCATCAAAGTGTGCGTCTATTAACCTGCCTTTGAAAAGTAATTCAACAGCTCTCGCCAGTTTACATGGGGCACTTGAGCGCTGCCAGCTAGCTCTGCTAGCTGCTAAACACCGGAGCTTTAGAGGGATTACACCACATTATTTTAAGCCCTTCCAAAAGTTAACTACAGTATAGGTATATAATGATTAAATCTTACCTTTGACACCATGGCAATGTAATTGTTTTATGAAATATTAGGCGTTTTGCTGGTTATTTTTGTAACACGGAAGTAGAATGCCCGGTTCAGTAAAACCCCGCCTCTCCCTGTGTGATTGCTGCGCCCCCGGCGAGCCGACTGCAGTCTGCGCAATTAGACCTCTGCGTTTGAGCACTCCTCTGAATGCAAGCTATCAATTCTTCAATAAACATTTGAAACAAAACGGCTTCTTGCCGCAAGAAATCGTGGAGGAGGAGGGGAGAAGAGGGAAGAAGAGAGAGGGGAGAAAACAAATCTGAGCTGATGTCGAACGAGGGACTTGCTGCTTACAGAGCAAGCACACTAACCACAATACTGTTTGTTCAGTCAGGTTCAACAGTGCAAAAGTTGTACCGGTAGTTTACACAGACAGCCAATTGTCATTGCACTTTGGCATTACAAATGTGAAGGTTAATTGATTGCTTTGAACAGAATGTTGACTGATACTTTTGCCACTAACCCATGGAGGTCTCAGAGAAAGTGTGCGTGCGTTTAGTCTGCAGAGCGGGGGTGGGTCCTCACCTTATGATGTCAAAGAGTGCCAACAGCTCATTTTCTCAGGTTGGGAGGGGCTGGTGCTTGGAGAGCAGAATAACCTAGAATATCTCAGGGCGAATGGTGGAAAACACCACTTCGGTCATGTGTTTGGTGAGGAATTAGCATTTTAACACGGCTAAAAGCTCCAAAACGTTGATTTTTCATTTTTCATGTTGCTGTCCCTTTTACGCTGGAAACAGGCAACGTACAATATAATGTCTGCGTAATTAAGTCTTTTTTTTTTTTTTTTTTTTTTTTTTTTTTTTATTAGCACCTTTCCTTAGTGATTGAACGTGATTTTTGGATGAAGTTGCGTTGTTGACATCGGTAGCACTAGCAACAGTTTGTGGCAGCCATATAAACGCCTCAAACAAATACTGAAATACTGTCATGTTTTGGTTTGGTGGGGGTGGGTTTTTGTTGTCTTTTGGTCGTTTGTCATGTGTTCCTTGTTTCTTCCCTTGTCCCGTTATGTCAAACCACGTCCACCTGAGTGTTTCTTCCCTTCCCAGTGTATCCACCAATCAGCTTCCCCTGCCACTTGTGTCTTGCCCAGCTGTGTCTAGTCATTGTCATTAGCCTGTGTGTATTTAGTCCCCTGTTTTCCGTTCGGTTCTTGTGGAGTCATAGTATCTGTTGTGCCTGTTGTTGTCCCTGTGTTCCATGCCATGCCATGCCATGCCTTGTGTTTGTTTTTTGATCTTGTTAATTTTTTCATAGTACCTTGTTTATAGTTTTTGTTAATTAAATCCCCTTTTTTACCTGCATCCCTGCCTTGCCCTGTTTTTTGGTTGCCTCCTGCATTTGGGTCCTGCCTTCAACACCCCACATCGTGACAGAATGACTCCACCAGAACTGGACCCAGCGGGGGCAATGGCGGAATGGGAGCCCTGGGCGAAGAAGGGGCTTGAGGCCTGCGACCGAGCCATTGCCGGGCTAAAGGAGGTACTGGCTTTGCTCCGTGGCGTCGGGAGTGACGGGTCAGACAGGCCTCAAGTCCCTGAACCTCGTCTGCTGGAGCCTCTCGCTCCTGAACCTCGTCTGCTGCAGCCTCTCGCTCCTGAACCTCGTCTGCTGGAGCCTCTCGCTCCTGAACCTTGTCTGCTGGAGCCTCTCGCTCCTGAACCTCGTCTGCTGGAGCCTCTCGCTCCTGAACCTTGTCTGCTGCAGCCTCTCACTCCTGAACCTTGTCTGCTGGAGCCTCTCACTCCTGAACCTTGTCTGCTGGAGCCTCTCGCTCCTGAACCTCGTCTGCTGGAGCCTCTCGCTCCTGAACCTCGTCTGCTGCAGCCTCTCGCTCCTGAACCTCGTCTGCTGCAGCCTCTCGCTCCTGAACCTCGTCTGCTGGAGCCTCTCGCTCCTGAACCTTGTCTGCTGCAACCTCTCGCTCCGGAACCTTGTCTGCTGCCGCCGCAGCCCCTGGCCGCGTCGCCTGGGCCGCTGCCGCCGCAGCCCCTGGCCGCTTCGCCTGGGCCGCTGCCGCCGCAGCCCCTGGCCGCTTCGCCTGGGCCGCTGCCGCCGCAGCCCCTGGCCGCTTCGCCTGGGCCGCTGCCGCCGCAGCCCCTGGCCGCTTCGCCTGGGCCGCTGCCGCCGCAGCCCCTGGCCGCTTCGCCTGGGCCGCTGCCGCCGCAGTCCCTGGCCGCTTCGCCCGGGCCGCTGCCGCCGCAGTCCCTGGCCGCTTCGCCCTGGCCGCTGCCGCCGCAGCCCCTGGCCGCTTCGCCCTGGCCGCTGCCGCCGCAGCCCCTGGCCGCTTCGCCTGGGCCGCTGCCGCCGCAGCCCCTGGCCGCGTCGCCTGGGCCGCTGCCGCCGCAGCCCCTGGCCGCTTCGCCTGGGCCGCTGCCGCCGCAGCCCCTGGCCGCTTCGCCTGGGCCGCTGCCGCCGCAGCCCCTGGCCGCTTCGCCTGGGCCGCTGCCGCCGCAGCCCCTGGCCGCTTCGCCTGGGCCGCTGCCGCCGCAGTCCCTGGCCGCTTCGCCCGGGCCGCTGCCGCCGCAGTCCCTGGCCGCTTCGCCCGGGCCGCTGCCGCCGCAGTCCCTGGCCGCTTCGCCCGGGCCGCTGCCGCCGCAGCCCCTGGCCGCTTCGCCCGGGCCGCTGCCGCCGCAGCCCCTGGCCGCTTCGCCTGGGCCGCTGCCGCCGCAGCCCCTGGCCGCTTCGCCTGGGCCGCTGCCGCCGCAGCCCCTGGCCGCTTCGCCTGGGCCGCTGCCGCCGCAGTCCCTGGCCGCTTCGCCCGGGCCGCTGCCGCCGCAGTCCCTGGCCGCTTCGCCCTGGCCGCTGCCGCCGCAGCCCCTGGCCGCTTCGCCTGGGCCGCTGCCGCCGCAGCCCCTGGCCGCTTCGCCTGGGCCGCTGCCGCCGCAGCCCCTGGCCGCGTCGCCTGGGCCGCTGCCGCCGCAGCCCCTGGCCGCTTCGCCTGGGCCGCTGCCGCCGCAGCCCCTGGCCGCTTCGCCTGGGCCGCTGCCGCCGCAGCCCCTGGCCGCTTCGCCTGGGCCGCTGCCGCCGCAGCCCCTGGCCGCTTCGCCTGGGCCGCTGCCGCCGCAGCCCCTGGCCGCTTCGCATTGGCCGCTGCCGCCGCAGTCCCTGGCCGCTTCGCCCGGGCCGCTGCCGCCGCAGTCCCTGGCCGCTTCGCCCTGGCCGCTGCCGCCGCAGCCCCTGGCCGCTTCGCCTGGGCCGCTGCCGCCGCAGCCCCTGGCCGCTTCGCCTGGGCCGCTGCCGCCGCAGCCCCTGGCCGCTTCGCCTGGGCCGCCGCCGCCGCAGTCCCTGGCCGCTTCGCCTGGGCCGCCGCCGCCGCAGCCCCTGGCCGCTTCGCCTGGGCCGCCACCTCCTGTTCCTCGTCCAGCGGCGCATGGATTGCTGCCGCCACCGCCTGCACCAGTTCCGGCGGCGCCCGGCCAGCGGCCGCCATCGCCTGCACCTGTTCCGGCGGCGCCCGGCCAGCGGCCGTCTCCTGCTCCTCATCTGGCGGCGAACACCCCGCCGCCACCTCTGCTCCTTGTCGGGCGTCGAGGACGCCCTCCTGAACTGCTTTTTGTCTGGGACGGATGGGTGGGCCGTGTGCCCTCCTCCGTGCCCCCTTCCGCCCGCCCTTGTTTTTGGACTTTTTATGTTGGACGTCTGGGAGCCGTCCCTTGAGGGGGGGGTTATGTCATGTTTTGGTTTGGTGGGGGTGGGTTTTTGTTGTCTTTTGGTCGTTTGTCATGTGTTCCTTGTTTCTTCCCTTGTCCCGTTATGTCAAACCACGTCCACCTGAGTGTTTCTTCCCTTCCCAGTGTATCCACCAATCAGCTTCCCCTGCCACTTGTGTCTTGCCCAGCTGTGTCTAGTCATTGTCATTAGCCTGTGTGTATTTAGTCCCCTGTTTTCCGTTCGGTTCTTGTGGAGTCATAGTATCTGTTGTGCCTGTTGTTGTCCCTGTGTTCCATGCCATGCCATGCCTTGTGTTTGTTTTTTGATCTTGTTAATTTTTTCATAGTACCTTGTTTATAGTTTTTAATTAAATCCCCTTTTTTACCTGCATCCCTGCCTTGCCCTGTTTTTTGGTTGCCTCCTGCATTTGGGTCCTGCCTTCAACACCCCACATCGTGACAAATACGAGTTAGCCGTTACGCCATGACATGCGGCCGGGAACAACTTCAAAATAAAAATGTTTCAGTTGGCGCCATGGATCTCTATATATTATTTGGTAGGGTAAGATTTATTTTGAAGTTGGCCTCATATGTTGATGGTTGTAAATAGGCGGGTATGTGCGGCAGATAAAATGCCTTCAATCATTTTTTTGAACAGAGGTGCTCAACTTACTCAAAGGACTTGTTTCAACCCTAGTCCGCTGTTAGTATGCACCATGCTGCTGCTTCCAGGAGTAAAAACACAAATCTTGTTTTTATGATACAGACTATTTGCGGGGAAAGGGGCCCAGCCCTGAATTGCACGTTGCGAGTAATTGACGCTCAGAATAAAATTCTTAAATTTGATAAAACGTTTTGGCCGATACCGCAAACTCAAACTGAGTAAATGTGTAATATCTTAAAAACCCTAAAAACTTCTTCGGCTGGATTATTTTTTACACTCTGATTCCTTCTGAGCGATGCGCACGCTTCCTCGCCCGCTGAGATGCCTAATTTCCCCGCCGCCCACCTCCCCTCATTTCAGCTGGCTGCATGCGAGGTGCATCGTGGGCGGCCACGGCAGCATGATGCACCACAACCCCGGATCTTCAGATCTTTATTTATTTTTTTCTTCTCCAATCAGTCAGTGAAACTGCTCTGTCAAAACAATACCTCACATGAGTTAACATTTCCACGTCCGACGAGGCACGACGAACCCGTTAGCTTGTACAGACGAACATCGCACACTTACAAAGTGTACTGTTCATCGAGCACACTCGCACTCTCGCGCTGTCGTGTTGTGTGTGACACATTATCATAACTTGTCATTCGCAGTGACAGGAGGAACACACTGACCCAATTCGGGTAATTATGGGCATGCAGTCGCACAATCTCTCGTCATTTCTGCACCTTCCAACCTCCCTTTTTTTCACCCATGTTGTTGTTGCGAAAATACACAATTCAACACGACACAAGCTGCGAACACGTTCACGTTTCGTCCAGGCGGCCACAACGAAGGATGGTTTTTGATAGCATACAGCAGAGTGACTCATTAAAAGGAAAACCTGTTTAAATGGGACAAAGAAACCCGTTACGGCGATTTTCTGTCGGCCATTCTGGGTGATTGAAAGCTTCCACGAGCATTAAAAATGATGAGAACCATAAAATGAAAAGCATTAAGCTCTTTGGTCTTTCTTTCTAAATGTATAATCGATCCACCATTTTGTCTTCCTTCCCATCTCTAGGGAACGACCTCTTCTTGGTCGCCGTTCACGAGCTCGGTCACGCCCTCGGCCTGGAACACTCCAATGATCCCACCGCAATCATGGCTCCTTTCTACCAATACATGGACACAGAGAACTTTAAACTACCTCACGACGACCTGCAGGGCATCCAGAAGATCTATGGTAACAATCTATTTGGTTAGACTGAAAATACTTGAGGACAAGAAAGCTGGCTCCTGTATTTTGTTCAAATAATATATAGTGTACTGTAAGAAGGAAATAGGCTAACATGTCGCCAATGTTATTCAAGTTTACTGCACATGTGAATAAATGTAAAGACCTTTTCCAAACAGTTTCTCTTTAATTTAACTGAAAGGAATACTTCACTTATTTAGCCCATTATAGCAATAAAAAGTTAATATTTTGTCTATAATAAATGATATTTTCATTATTTTTCATGTACAATAAATACCTTTAAAAACACATTTTGCAACTTGCAGTCAACTGAAAATGACATCACAATGTGCTCAGGGCTCAGGTAACCAATCACAGCTCAGCTTGTGAATGTCACATGACCACAACTAGAAAACAGGTAAGCTGTTATTGGTCGTTACCTGAACACTGAGCACATGTGATGTCATTTTCAGTCGACAACAAGTGGCAAAATTGTTCTTTAAAAGTATTAATTGTACGTGAAAAATAATGAAAGTGTAAAATTAATTATAGACAAAATATTAACTTTTTATTGCTATAATGGGCTAAATAAGTGAAGTATCCCTTGAAGTGAACTGCATGAAATTACCTTTTTATAATATACTGTACCATAAAGTTTTGTTGTTGTTGAAAAAATGTAAATACTGTAATTGAATTGAATAGTATTATAATATTGATGTAATATTAGCTGATGTAATAGTAATATTATATAATTTAAATCAAAATGTAAATAATATTAATATATATATATATTGATTGATATTATTTAATATATTTTATTTAAACAAGTCTTTAATGTTTTAATGATGGGACAAGCCGAAAGTCTCACACACACGCACACACACCCCCACACACACACCATGTATTTTTTTAAAATATGTATATTTTTGTATTTTTATATTTTTACAATTTTGTTCTTTATTTTTATGTTAAAAGTTGTAGTTTTGTTTCCTGTATTTAACTTTAAGTTTAATAAAGTTTTATTCAGTTTTTGGTAACTCAATAATAGATTATTTTTAATAGACAAAAGAGTACAACAAAGTCATAAATGTTATTTGAATGAATGAATGAATAACTAAATAAATAACTAAATAAATAAATAAATAAATGATTGTATTTACAAAACATACCTACAGTAGTTGTATAATGTTATCGCATATTTAAAGATTTGGGGCACCATTTTCATAAATGGGTGCCAGAACCGTGGGCATAAAAATGGGTGCATCTTTATTTTCACGCTGGGCCAAGTGTTGTTTAATGTGTTTGTGAATTTGGTCGACTGCGCCACGCCTCGATAGACGTACCAGCACAATATATTGACGCCCGCCGTTTTTGTTCCTTCCCGCAACGGCGCACAGTCCCCAGTCTAGCGCATTCAATTTTTCTTTTAAGTGTCTAATACATTTTTTTTGTTACATTTTTTTTAGAGACAATATGGTAAAAGTAGGACAAAAAAAATGCTAATTGTGTGCTGTTATTTCTTCAGGTCCGCCTGACAGAGCGCCGCAGCCGACCAGGCCCCCGCCCACGGCGCCCCCTCCTCGCTTCCACCTCCCCTCGGACCCCCGCAAACACGACCGCCATGCCAGGCCCCACCGCCCTCCGCAGGGGGCCAAGCCATCCAACCCAAACTCCAAGCCTAATATCTGCGACGGGGGCTTCAACACGCTGGCCATCCTGCGGCAGGAACTTTTTGTCTTCAAGGTAAAAGCAGCACAGCGATGAGTAATACTGCTGACGATCAGTATGACGATGGTAATTTTCCTAATTTCTGCTTCATCTGTAGGACCAATGGTTTTGGAGGGTGCGGGACAACTCGGTGGTCCCTGGATACCCCATGCAGATCAACTACTTCTGGAAAGGCTTGCCCGCTAAAATTGACGCCGTCTACGAAAACAGCGAAGGAAAATTTGTATTTTTCAAAGGTAAAAAAAAATACAAAATAGACATTTTTTATCAAGAAGAATATGATGGGCTGGTGCAGACCAAGACTATTGATGATAATAATAATAATAATAATAATAATAATAATAATAAACTGAGGTATTATTATTATTATTATCATATAAATTTATTATTATTATTATTATTATTATTATTATTATCATATAGTAAAGTAATGTATTGTACACGAGAAGGAGCGGCACAATGTCCATAGCATTGAAACAAAAAAATGTGTCAAAAACTGTTGATTCTTTATATTTAATTTAATTCATTTATGTTTTTAAAAAGTACAACATTATAGAGTGCTATTTATCCTTCTAATGTTTAAAAACACATTACATTTTTTAGTATTAATAATAATAATAATAATAATAAATGGTGGTATTATTATTATTATTATTATTATTATTATTATTATTATTATATACATTGTATTATTATTATTATTATTATTATTATTATTATTGTTATTATTATTTGGTTTTTCCCCCCAAAAAATTGCCTAATAATAATAATAATAATAATAATAATAATAATACAATTTATGCAATAATAATAATAATAATGATACCACAATAATAATAATAATAATAATGATACCACAATTTATGTTGTTGTTGTTGTTGTTATTATTATTATTATTATTATTATTATTATTATTTGGCCTTCCCACCAAACAAGTCATCTTTATTTATATAGCGCTTTCAAACAGTGTTTTTAAACATTAGAAGGATTAATATCACTCAATGATATTGTACTATTTAAAAACAGAAATTAATGACATTATTAAATTCAATGTAAAGAATTCATTGCCCTGCGATTGGCTGGCAACCAGTCCAGGGTGTCCCCCGCCTACTGCCCAGAGCCAGCTGAAATAGGCGCCAGCACCCCCCGCGACCCTTGTGAGGAATAAGCGGTCAAGAAAATGGATGGATGGATGTAAAAAATTCAACAGTTTTTGCCACAATTTTTGTTTCAATGCCACGGACATTGTGCTGCTCCTTCTGGTGTGTTCGCCTTGGCTGCATAAAGGCTTTTGCACAATGCACGTGACTTTTCTTGATGTTCAATACAGGACAGGATACAGTGACGATGGTGTTCTAGCACAAGGTTTCCATTATTTGGAAGTAGTTGCTTAAAGGCTTACCAGGAAGTAGCCTGTAGGTTTTTCATGCTGGTTTGGATGCGAATTAGACTGTACTGGGACACTGCATTTATGAATTCTTCCTCTATTTGTCTATGCCAAAATCTTTTGCTGTTCGCACTCCGGAGTCACTCTGCCAAACCATCTCCTATTAGATGCATTATACGACATCACGTCACGTCAACACCTCTCTCAAACTGAACAGTTTTCATCAGTGAGGCAAAGTTTTATGATTTGATTCATTTTCAGTTTGACAGTAAACTTCAACTGGGATTGGCATTAAACAGCTTGAAGTCTCTTTTGTGTCAAGAAACTGCTGCTTGTTGTGAAGTAAATTGATTTGAATTCCCTACCAATCGCCATACACTGCCCGGAAAACAGCGCCATCTGGTGGAGTTTTGCACCACTACTACAAAAAGCTGTCTGCTTTTGGGATATTTTGCACTACAGTTGAGTCTAAGTGTGATCGCTGTGAACATGCATTAATGCTGCATAGAAGCAACTTTAAAAAATATATATATATTTATTACATCACTAACTGAACATAACACTTGCAAGTCTCACACATTCACACGTCCATCAGGCAGATTAACATGACCATCTGTCACCCACTTGGCTCAGACCGTGTTTTTATTCAGCCTATATCTCGAGTCTCTGCTCGAATAAGGTCATATGCATACCAATGACAATGACGAGGTCTCCTAACGTTCCTATCGTCGTCCTCAGGGAACCGCTTCTGGGTGTTCAAGGACACGACTCTGCAGCCGTCCTATCCTCAGGACATCTCGCTGTTCGGCAGCGGCATGCCCACGCAGAGCATTGAGACGGCCGTGTGGTGGGAGGACGTGGCCAAGACTTACTTCTTCAAAGGAGACAGGTCTGCGTCATGCATCATCTAGTCGGGGGTGGGAAATGGGCACATTTCTTCACTTTGCTAAGCGCTTAGAGGACATTTTGTGAATTGAGATGTTTATTTAGGACTCCAGAGATTTCGAACTAAATTTTTATGAATGCATTTTTGTCAAAATGTCCTCTAACGTACATAAAATTCCAGACCATAACATGAAAACAATCACAGAAACAAAATACATACACACATGAACTCACTTACAAGAAACATTTGTAGCTTTTATTTGGCTTGCTTGGGAGGAACAAAAACAAGATTGATGCCTGGAGGTTCTGTAGTGTAAGATTATACTCGTGGCACTATGGCATTCGCCAGCCTTATAACATCGGACACAGTCAAAGAGAGCAAGAAAACCATTTTTTTAGATTTACCGCTGACACAAGCTTGTTACCAAAATAAAACCGGACTAATGCAAGAAAGCTGTGTCTCAAAGTTTCTTCATTATTCTCCATCTTCATCCTGACAACATCCGGAATCGCCAAAATTGTCAGTTGTCGTAAAAATCGTGATCAGGCCACATTATAACCACTAGGGATGGAACAATATCACATCATGAGCAATAATGGTTATGATATGAACCTCACAATCTGATTATTATCACTGTATTGTGGGGAGGTTGGTTATATTAAAGTGGAAGTTTACCCCCCAAAAATGTGACAATAATGTGTTCTATGCAGCCCCGGTAGTATAAATATGGTATTCTGGTTAATGGAATATGAGTTAAGCAGTAAAAGCCTGCAGTTTTTAATCCATCAGCGCGGGCGGCCATTTTGCCACTTGCCGTCGAGTGAAAATGACATCACAGTTGCTCCGGTGTCAGGTAACAACCAATCACAGTGCAGCTTCAGAAATCAGGTGAGCTGTGATTGGTCGTTGCCTGAGTCCTGAGCAACTGTGATGCCATCTTCAGTCGACAGTAAGTGGCAAAATGGCCGCCCCCTGAGATGGATAAAAACGACTGGATTTTGCTACAAAACTCATATTCCACAAATGTAATATTAATCAAAATGTCATGTTTAGACTAATGAGGTCACATATAACATATTATTGTCAAGAAATGTTTACGTTGACTTCCGTTAAAAAAAAAAAAAAAAAAAGTTCACAATACTGTACAAAATCTCACTATATTGTTAAAGCAAAATCATATTGGAAATAAAAGCACATTTTGTTTTTATACATAATAGCAGTGACAAAGAAATACTCTTGGCCAGTTATTTTATTGTCATGTGCTCCTTTTGGCTCAGCGGCGCAAAGCATCATGGTCGATGTAGTTCACAATGTTGTGTTCGGCTGAAGTGGTCGAAAAAAGTATTTTTTTTTACGGAGATGTTAACAAATATTTGCTGGTATGACTGATTTATAGGACTGATAACCACTACAGCTGCCAAAATATGCCTAATTAAAATTAAACAGTACTAATAAACTAACCACTAGAGGGTGCCAGAACTGCACAAATGGAATACAACCTCGCCTTTCTAACAGACATGACGACCACGATATCGCGGCAGTTTTAATATTGCGATATTGTTGTTATTGCTACATCCCTAATAATCACTAACGGTAGTCCCAGAGACATCCGACATGTGGCCTTTTTCTGACCTTAACTTCAGTAGAAGTCAAACACTTGACCTGATTTTCCGCACGTATTGTTATCCTGCTAGAGTACGTGAATCACGCTTCTTCCTTGTTGAACATGAGTGACAGTTGCCTTCTCAACTGGAGTCCCGCAGCTTGCCAGCATGGCGCTGTGACATGTTTGTGCAGCTGTCCCCATAAATCATCTCCAGAAGGGGTCAACAAGAGGGGAACGCGACGCTGACAAATTGCTTTGTCACCATCATCACGGCAACGGTTACTTGGCGTCCGCATTCCGTTTATCTGCTCTCATGTGACAGGATGAAGATATCAGTTTTTCCCGGTTGTTATGGCTTCTCCTGATCACACAATCTGATATGTAAGTCACTGAATTGAGAAGAACCGAATGAAGTTTCAAATCAAGCGTGAAAATCGATTTTGCTGTGCCGAAATCGGTCCTTGATATGGGGTGGCGCGGTCTCGACATAAAATCAGAGAGATTTAGTACGCATTGTCAATTTTGTTAGGCATTTTTGGGGATATGTGCGTTGGAGTTTTCTATGGGTACTCCGGCTGCCTCACGTTCCAAAACAATGAAGCTGTATGACTATATTGAGTGCGATGTTTGTGTGCCATTTTCCAGATACTGGCGCTACAATGAAGACATGAGGACCATGGATCCAGGTTATCCCAAGCCCATCACCATCTGGAAGGGCATCCCCGACTCTCCGCAGGGGGCCTTCGTGGACAAAGCCAACGGTACTGCACTCCATGCCGCAAATCCCATTACGGGAGAGATTGGAGCGACGTACAGTTCAATGGCGCCGTTGTTTCAAAGCCGCTTTGAGAGCACGATGGCAGCCGCCCGCCATTAAGCTGCTTTGCTTGTTTACACTGAACACAAAGAAGACACTGCGGCATCAGCGCGTGATTATTGAGGGTCATGTAAGCTTTTGACCAGGCGTGTCACGTGGCCCATCGACAAGAACTGAAGTTATGACACCATAACCATATTTGAAAGACATTTGGTAACATGGGAAGGGGTTTTAAAATGGGCGCTGAATGTCTCTCTATAAAGGCAGCATAGTCATCTTTACAACTCAATAACTTGTGCACTGTAAATACTGCAACTACAACACTTTTCAAATAATTAGCGTTTTCATGTGTAAAATATAACCCAAATTGAGTAAAAGCTAACCCAGTGATGGGACCAAAAGGGATCAAGCCAATGTTGGGTAAAGCTACCCATACTGTTTTTTTTTGTTTTTTGTTTTTTTTTGTTTTTTAACCCAAATTGTTTTTTTCCCCCAACTGTTTTTAGACAGTCTAAAAGAGTAAAAACAAAAACAGGTTAAAATGGACCGACCCACTACTAATTTGAGTAGTGGGTCAGTCCCTTTTCTTTTTTCTTTTTTATTTTTTTACATTTTTTTTTGTACCCAAATTGGTCGTTTATAACCCGACTGTTAGTCGTGGGTCGCTCCGTGTTTTTTTTTTTTTTTTTTGACACAAATTGGTTGTTTTGACCCAACTGTTTTTATAGTGTTCCCTTTTAAAACTGCTGGGTGAAAAATAACGCACTTTGGGTCAACTTTGGGCCAACTTTTTTTTTTTTTTGGTACAAACAAATAAAAGTTGGGTCAAATCATCTCAAAAAGAAAGTTGGGTCAAATTGACCCAAATAGTGGATAAGTCCCTTTTCATTTTTTTTTTTTCATTTTTTTTTTTTTTTATCCCAAATTGGGTTATTTTTTTCCCCAACTGTTTTTAGACAGTCTAAAAACAGCTGAGTAAAAAACAAAACAAAAACAGTTTTGGTCAAAGATTGGGCCAACCCACTACTCAAATTAGTAGTGGGTCAGTCCCTCTTCCTTTGTTTTGTTTTTTTTGTTTGTTTTTTTGACCCAAATTGGTTGTTTTTGACCCAAGTGTTTTTATAGTGTACACTTTTAAAACTGCTGGGTGGAAAATAACAACTTTGGGTCAAAAATTGGACCCAACTTTTTTTTTTTTTTGTACAAGCAAACAAAAGTTGGGTCAAATCAACCCAGTTTTTACACTGGATGCCCTTCTTGATGCAACGGGTGGGCCATCCACCTCACCTAGGATTTGAGCCCTAACACACACAAGAAGAGAAGAGTCAGCCATTTTATTCACCCACTGAGTCATCACTAACTTTTTCTATCAAAACAATTGGGTGGAAAATAATCAAATTTGGTTCAAAAATGGACTGACCTGCTGGGTGAATTTGACCGAATTTTTTGCCAAGTTTTCCAGGTTGTTTTATACGAAACGACCCAACATTTTTGGTCATTTTGTGCAAAACAAGTCAAAAACACAACTGTTTTAGAGTGAAACGTTACATTAAGTTTATTTAAACACAAAAACGCCCAAAATGATAACCAGCTTCAGCCTGCAAAAATCTGGTCTTCATCACAATCTACTGGGTCAACAATAATTAACCCAACACTGGGTAAACTTTCCCAAAACTAATCTCTGCTCTCTGTGTCCGTCCAGGCTTCACCTACTTTTACAAAGGTAAGGAGTACTGGAAGTTCAACAACCAGCTGCTCCGCGTGGAGCCGGGCTACCCGCGCTCCATCCTGCGCGACTTCATGGGCTGCGACGGCCTCCCGCCGGACCCCGACTGGGACTGGAGCCCGCCGGCGGCCGAGGAGCGCCACTACGACAGCGGCGACGCCGACGTGGTCATCAAACTGGACAGCGCGGGCGGCACGGAGAAGGCGGTGGCCATCGCCATCCCCTGCGTCCTGGCGCTATGCATGATGGTCCTGCTGTACACCGTGTTCCAGTTCCGCAGGAAGAGCACGCAGCGCCACATACTGTACTGCAAGCGCTCCATGCAGGAGTGGGTGTGAGCGAGGAAGGCCCTGTGCGCCGAGCTGGGATAAAAAAAAAAAAAAAAAAAAAAAAAGGGGTCTAAAAATTGCCGCGCTTTGTGCGAACTGCACAAAAGGAGACTGAAGGCAGTGAGGGAGCCATATCTCTTAAGTCCTGTGTATTTATCTACTCGGACTCTTTTCTCTAACAAACTCAATAGAGCGAGTGTGACTCAAGCTCCTGTATGTAAGTGGATTTTTTTTTTCTTTTTTTTTTTGTCTCTCCCGTCTGCACACTTGCTTGAAGAAACCTCCCGAGCACCAACCAATTACATTTCAGCTTCAACTTGACTTTTGTTCTCAGTGAAATCACTCTGAGCTGTGCTTTTTTTTTTTTCTTTTTCTTTTTTTTTTTAATTGTATGACGGACTGATACACACTCACACACGTATTGTGTGGACCTTTTCTTCCAAAGAGGATGTTGGCTCAGTTTTGTTCCTCACTTTTTGGTGACATATTCAGACTTTTTTTTTATTTTTTATCATTTGTGAAGATAGCAGGCAGCGATAATGTGTGGTTAAAAAAAAACAACAACATTATCTTAACTAACTATGGGGCCACTTTCAGGGCTTTCCATAATCAAAGAAATTGTATTGGTCGTGACCAAATGGAAGTTTAGGGTTAGGTTGGCATGCCAATGATGAGTTGACGCGCAAGAAAGGCCTCATGAACGAACACATGCCCCAAAACCACAGACTTGGGAAAAGTGAAGCCACTGGTGGCCATCTTACCATCATATAAAAGTACAAATTTTCTTTCTGCGAAATGTAAACCTAACCTCTGTTAGTTCATTAGTTAGTTCAAATTCAAGATACTAAGATAACATATCCATATATTCAATAAAAAAATAAATAAAAGAAGTCAATAACAGTGGCAACGTAAGATGGCTGCCCTCTGTCTTCAGCCACAATGGGCCTGTTGATAGTCCGTTCAGACATCAGTCAGTGCCCTAAACACACAAGAAGTCAGCCATTTTAGTTTGAAGTGGCCATTGAGCCAACCAACATGTCCTTGAAGTTTTGTCTGATTGCTAACAGATTTAAAGCATGTAGCCTATACTAAACATGGGTGACACAAAATTAGGGAAAATTGTAGGGGTTTTTTTTTAGAGCAAGGTATCAAATTTTGATGATTCACACTCAAATATTCGCAGTTGACGAGCACAGAGTCAAGTGTTTTGGATTAAATGTCTAAATTAGGGCTAAAGATTCTTGCTAATCTACGCTAATGTGACTAGTCAGTCACTTCTGAATTTTGCTAAAAGATATACTTTAATAGAATTTTTTTAAACTCAATTTGAATGAAATCTAGCTCACCATCACTGAATCAAGTTGTAATTAGTGAGAGCTCTGCATTTCTTTCTCTTCGACGTGCTGGCTGTAGCCTACTGCTACAGTGTGTTACGAGTCGACACTTGTGCGATGCAAGTGTTCTCGTTAGCGCATAATTTTTGCCCACACATTTTTGGACAGAACGTCTTGGTGACAAATATGGAGCTTCACTTGGCGCCGCCAGCCCTGCGATCCCGCTGGTATGAATATTTTAAGACTAGCAGCGATCTGACTAGCCAAAGCTAGCATCTGGAGGCTAACGGCTATGCTAATCCACAACCAGCGAGGTTTGTATACTCGGTCGACTGTGTTGTCTTCTGACCGTTATCGTCTGGTGGGTTATCTTTTACCAGCAGCAAAGGTCCTCTATTGACTTGTGGGAAGAAAATATATCACGTTAGCGATGAGTCAACTTAAAGTAAATGTCGATACAGAGTTGTAAATTCAAATGTTTGACTAGATTGTTCGATGAAATAACTTCATACCGAGTTCTCTGTCAGGTACACCTCCCAACTTTAACACAATCAAACTTTATTGATGCAGTAGGTTTCTTTTTGGGCTACACTAAAACATTCCTGTGTCAAAGTTAGCTTGGCAATTGAGAAGTAAAATGACCCTAAACCACCCAATCCCAGACCTAACCCTTTACAAACATTTTTGTCAACTTTAGCTCCGTTTTAGCCCTTCTGGTCTGTTTGCCACCATCGACAAGTGCATTCCGTTCATCTTAATCGTCCGTGTTAAGTGCATTCCGTTCATCTTAATCATGTTTTGTGTTTTGACGTAAAACATGGAGATAGGGAAAAAGGCAAAAGAGGATAAAATCATCCATGAGAAGGATGGTTTTGAATATTTTCCTCTGAGAAAATAGTCATTGAAGCTCGATATACAACGCGAGATATGACACGCATGTCAATCGAGTGTGTTGCTATAGCTGAAAATATAGTGCAAAGTACTTTTACTAAAAACAAAACATTAACTGAGATTAATAGAAAAATAAATTACTTGAAAGAGAACAATCTTGTCTAATTACCACTACCACTGCTTGAATTAGTGAGTATATTTATAGAAATAAAACACCTCTAACAAATATTTCACATATTCTTTGACATTACATATCTAAAATCAAATATTTATACGCTAGACAATGTCTAACCAAAGTATGATTAAGTATTTAAGATGATGTGAGCAGCTATTGACAATTATGTATCATAAATGCAGTCTCGACAGTTTAGTGCACGTGTCAAGATCCAGTCCTCGAGGGCCTGAGTCCTGCATGTTTTCGAGGTTTCTCGACTCCAACACACCTGATTCAATGATCATGATAATTATCAGGCTCCTGCAGAGCTTGCCGATGAGCTTAACTCATTCACTGCCATTGACGGGAAAATACGTCAAATGATGCATTTTTGCTGGGCTGGCAGTGAATGTGTTAAATATGAATCAGCTGTGTCGAACGTGGGAAAACCTCTAAAAACATGCAGGACTCGGGCCCTCGAGGACCGGACTTTGACACCTCTGGTTTAGTGGAACTTTGATGGATTTTTTTTTTTATTTTTTATTTTTTGTGCTTTTTCTACTTGTACTTGAAACCGTCTCAGCCTTTCAGTTGGGCGGACCTTTCGCATCATCATTTTAGTGGCGAAAGAGGTTAAAACTGAAGTTCATGGTCCTATTTGCTGTACAAGGTGTTTTTTTGTTTGTTTGTTTGTTTTTTGTTTTTTAAAGAAAGCAGACCTGACATACGTCTGTGACGGTGTTCAGGTGCTTATGTCAGGTCGTTGCATTTAAAAGTGGTTTAAAGTGTGTGTGATGAACTGTGGTTTTGTGGGTACAATAAGGCCAGGCGGGACTGTATGAAGTACCGTATTTAATGTTAGAGAAAGAGAAAAGCATCTGAAACTTTTATTTTATCTCCTATACTTCTCATAGCATTCATGTGTTTTTATAGAGAGACCAATCAGGAGCTTTCTGACACTTTAACGTGGACGAACTCCACCTTTGCTTTTCTTTTGTCTGCCTTTCATCCAACTTTGTGCTGCTAAGCATTAGGGCTAAGACAGGAAGTAGCTGATGCAACTAAAGGAAGTTTACCGGTAAACGTTTTTGGGTTTTTTTAACTCCCGACACGTCCGAGGCCTCGTGTAATAGAACTAAACTTATACTATTGCGTATATATGTACATAAAGTGGAGGATGCTGTCTGCTTGAAAGATTTTTTTTTTTAATCCATCTACTACTCCATGGGTAAAGACATGCTGTGTGGTATAAATAAAAAGAAGTGCATAATGAATGAGTGAGTGTGCCCTTTATTATCACAAAGCATGTTAAATTGAAAAGGATCTGCAGGATTAAGAGTAATTAGAATTTCTTTTATTACCCTAGAAAGTAGAAATTGCAGTAGAAAATGAGTCAAAATAGTACATAAATCATGTGTCTAATTTATGTCATATGCAATCACATTTCTGCTCTTATTCATGGATACCATCATACCGCTAACGGAACTGCGAGAGATCATTCACAATCAAAAAGTAGTCCACGGCTCACAGTCATGCAATGCATTTTTTTTTTTTGTTCAAAGTGTTGCAAGTTGGCAAACATAAAAGCATTTTAGGTACTGCAGTCGGCCTCTCCATAGCCCAGGCAAGCCCATTCGTTGGTCATCTCCAAGAAGCCGGTAGTCGAGGTGAGTCCACTGGCTGCAATCAAACGTTGGACATAATATAGCATAATATAATAAATGATGTTTCTCTAAAGACGCGTGCCTCTTCTGAGCTCACCTGACAGCACGTTGTAGAGGTTACAGTAGTTGACACCATCGTCGATAACAGCGATGAAGTCAAGAGATTTGGATTGCGCCTGGTGGGTATGTGGCAAATATTTAAAATACAGTGCACTCAATAACTGGCAAAAAAAAAAAAAAAAAGAGAGAAAGAAAGAAAGAGATAGATAGATCTGTAGGCTAGCTAGCAGCTAGATACTATGGATGGATGGATGGATGAACGGATGGATGAACGATGGATGGATGAACGGATGGATGCATGGACGGATGGACAGACAGACTCACAGACACGCGGCCTCCTCCAGTCATAATAGATAGATAGATAGATAGATAGATAGATAGATAGATAGATCTGTAGGCTAGCTAGCAGCTACTGTAGATGGATGGATCCGGATGGATGGATGGATGGATGGATGGATGAACGGATGGATGAACAGGTGGATGAACGGATGGACAGACAGACTCACAGACACGCGGCCTCCTCCAGTCATAATAGATAGATAGATAGATAGATAGATAGATAGATAGATAGATCTGTAGGCTAGCTAGCAGCTACTGTAGATGGATGGATCCGGATGGATGGATGGATGGATGGATGGATGAACGGATGGATGAACAGGTGGATGAACGGATGGACAGACAGACTCACAGACACGCGGCCTCCTCCAGTCATAATAGATAGATAGATAGATCTGTAGGCTAGCTAGCAGCTACTGTAGATGGATGGATGGATGGATGGATGGATGGATGGATGGATGGATGGATGAACGGATGGATGGATGGATGGATGGATGGATGGATGGATGGATGGATGGATGGATGGATGGATGAACGGATGGATGAATGAACGGATGGACAGACAGACTCACAGACACGCGACATCCTCCAGTCATGGTGGGGCGGAAGCTGAAGATGATGCTCTCCATCTGGAGACTGTCAGGAGAGGTGTGGTTGGCTCTGATGTCCGTGGGGCTGACAGTGACCACCTGGAACAGGAAATAGAGGACACTGGTGAGTGGATTTTTTTTTTTTTTTTTCGGGAGGATAATATGGTAAAGAGTCTTGAAAGAGGACTTTGGATTCTCACTGTGTAATGGCAAGCACTGCAGCCACTGGCCGGGTTGAAAGCTTGAATCTGTCGAAGAATCGCAGCGCTGACTTCAACACATGGCGTGGCAAAGAGCCTGTCGGGGGACGTCGTCGTCATCATCACGCATCGAAACAATCACGAATGGCCGTCGCTGAATAGCGGGACTCACCAGAGGGTCCTGCAGTGTGCACGGTAAGATAACGGAACCGGGGGACGGTCGGAGACGCACGGTCCCAAAATGATGGCCATCAGCAGCAAAGTTGTCCTCATTGCGGTCAGGATGAAGATGAAGTTTGATGAATGTGGAGCGCGTTGCCATTTTATAGGAGATGAAAGAGGCCATCATGCCAATATGACCAATGAATTTTATCATATCGGCTCATTAGATTGGATGCCTCCCATTGGTTCACCTAATTCAGCGATTTGGTCGCACATCTTCAGTCAGTAAATATATAGTATCATGAAACACACCAGTCACATGTCTTGTGACCATTACAGTATGTGTCTACAGAGCTATAGATGCTTCTCAAACCAGCTTCCCTTGAGCTGTAATGTCGAGTTCCATAGCATAAATATTGTAAATTCCCCTGCATTTGTGACATTGTGGAATGGAACGCATACGACTCCCGGCCAATCAAAGCGGCTCCCCTCATTCTCTTTAAAATCAGCACAGGGTGGGTCAGGGGGTACTTTTAAAATATAATAATAATAATAATAATAATAATAATAATACTAAATATAAATGTATTTGTACAGAGCACGTTGTCATTTTTTGAATAAAATATGGTGACGTCCACCACAGAGCACCTTGATCAAATCCACCAATGTCACGTTACACCACCTGCACCACAAATTAGGCCACCTCCAAGCTGGTCTAAAGTTTAGTCTACATTTTGTCGCCGGGGATTAATGATTGAAATAATTATTTTTCTTTGCGGAGCCGTTTTGCAAATCAATTATAGAAATACAATCTAAACATAAAAAAAGATGGATTCTGATTTGTTTGATGATCTTTTCAGGAATTTTGTTATGATTTGGGTGTTTGTGTGCACCTGTGCTGGTCGACCCAGTGGTCCAATTGTGTCTTGTCCAGGTGTTCCTCAATGTTTCATCAGTTACTCGTTTTCAAGATTCCTGTTTTAGACTTTTGTTGATTTTGTATTTTGGATGAATCCACTTTGTGTTTTTGTTCCGACCCTGCCCAGTTTCACAAACAAAATGTTTCAAATAATCATCATTTAAGTTGAACACGTGCTTTTATGCTTCAGCACTTTTATGTGCTTGTGTGATTTCACGAGTGTTGTTGCAAAAACTAGGGGTGTTAAAAAAAAATCGATTCGGCAATATATCGCGATACTACAGCAGGCAATTCTGGAATCGATTCAATAGGCAGCAGAATCGATTTTTGATTAAAAATATTCAACAAAACGTCTAAATGTCACACCTTAAGCATGGAAGAATGTTATATTAATGGAACATGTCAACTTCCGCTTACCCGCAGGACTTAAATCGGGAAATATGTCCTGATCGACTCTCCAATTAAAGGGTTAGAAATTCCCCTTTTTCCTCACCAGCTCTAAGGCGTCAGCGTGAGGAGACGGGAATTAAATAAGCCGATATATCAAAGTGGATTCACCTAGGTTTGTTCACTGTCATCTTATCATGAGGCCAATCCGTTTTCATACACCTATCAATCCTGAGTGAGTAACCACACACACAGAGCCCAGGAATGCTAGCATGTACACCTCACTTCATTGGCAGCTCCACTTTTCTAAGTTGTTTGCATTTGTTATTGACCTAGTAATTTAATAATCCTTGTTAGGATCATACGGATTTGTTATATATCAAGCAGGAGTATTTGACTTATATTAATACAGATGGAAGCATTGGTTAGAGGTTATTCAAATGCACTTACCTTCTTCCAGACGTCCGTTACTGTTGTCCGTCTTGGAAAAAAAATAATGAGGTGGACTTAAAATGTCCAAAATAAATAAAATAAAATCAAAAAAATAATGAGGGCTCATCAAACGTCCCAAATAAAATCATAAACAAACATTAAGGTCTTATAGAACGACCAAAGAATAAAAATAAAATCATAAACGAATGTGAAGGTCTTATAGAACGACCAAATTATAAAAATAAAATCATAAGCAAATGAAAAGGTCTTATAGAACGACCTCAAATAAATAAAATAAAATCATAGAAGGTCTTATAAAACGACCGGACTTATTAAAACGTCCAAAAGGAATAAAACCCAAACTAAATAAAATAAAGATTGAAACAAAACAATAAAATGATTGATTCAAAAATTATCTTTTAAACAATTTTATTGACAATAATAAGATAACCGATATGAATCATAAAAATCACATTTAATGATAAAACTTTAAATCAATCAAAATAAAATAAAATAAAATAAAATAAAATAAAACAAAATAAAACAGGAGATTAGGAATAATATAACCTTTTACAATAAGCTTTACAAGATTGATCATTCCTCGGAAAAGCTTAAGACCTGATTGACAATAAGATGTTTTTGGCAAAAATAATTTTGAAGATATGAGAGTGTATTAAATGGCCCCCACCCTAACACGCGATTAGTCATTCATATCTTCCTATTATACATCATTATTGCTAAAAGATTTGTACATTACCAATCATTGAAGAAAAGATTCCAGTCACAGCTTAATCCCAGTCCTTCGTAAAAATCCAAAGTCCAGGCAGGCAGTTATATTCCATCTTCGAGAATGCACTCTATACAGACACATCGCAGGGTGAAAAGGGGGCCTAGCTCAGAGTTGGTGACGGCCTTTTATACTCTTGGGCCACACCACTGACTCCTTCCGGTGAATGTCTCTCCGCGCACCTTCTCATATCAAAGCGCACTTGCTGGAACTCATTTTCAGTAATCTTCCACCGACGTGCCATGAAGATGAGTCATGATGAGGTCATACATTCCTTACAAATGTGTCATGGATACACAGCGTTGCATGATGAGTCATACATGAAAATATGTCAAGGTCTTCAGCTCTATTCGACAAATGATGAACGTTAAAATCAATAAAATCATATATATATTAATTAAGCAAGCATGAATAACATATATATACATTACATGTTAAATCCCAAATTCTCTCAGCTTGAATTTAACAGGTTAATTCTAATCTCTGTTGCACATCTTGTATATATCTTTGTTAAATCAAACAATACATACGGACAATCTTTTCAATGCAGTTACAGCAATATTATCAGCGATAAAAGACAGTATCGCTTATAAATGAAAGAAAAGAAAAAGAAAGACAGAAAAACTTCATAGTTGGCTTTCAATGTGTTACAAACATTGATCCAAAAATCAGGTTAACAATTATCGAATATAGATTGTGTTGTGTATTATTATTTAATTCAGGATATCATTTATTTATATTTAATTTGTATCTTATATAGAATGTCCGGGCAATGCTGAGTGGGTGGCTTAGTTGTACAGGTTTGGCGGCATCTGGTGGTTACTTTGAGGAACTACACCCAGAGGCCAAAGAATATTTATCAGTCCTGTAGACACCTATTGGTCTCTAACTAAGAATTGAGTCTAGCCCATTAATTTGCTATCTCATTTTACATGATATGGCGTTTCATCTGACCCACTCAATCCACTCAATTCAACACCCCCTCCTAGAGATCAATGGTGTCCAAACTGATCAACCTCAAAAGCCCCCATCCAACCCGTCACCTGCATGCAACCCCCTTGTGTCCTCCGGCAACGGAGACACCGGGGATTCAGAAGGCAAGGAGTCGGACGGAGGATCAGTAAGAGGAGACCACAGGCCCAGTTCACCTATCATCAGGGAGGGAGATGACCCCGTTCCACCCCCATCCTCGCCTTGCACACCCTCCAGGTCATCAGTGGTCGATGTAACCGTGGGGGAGGGTGATCTCAACAGTGGCACAGCCTTACCAACTGGAACATCCTGTCGGGCGGCTCTGGGTTCCCCAGGCTCGTCAACCCGGTCCAGGAAGGGCGAGGAGGGCGTTACAGGCTCGTAGGGCCACTCATCCTGATTGGATCCGACCTGTCTCAAAGGAGTGGCGGCTACACAGAAGCCAGCCAATGTGTTGAATGTCAAGCGCCGAGCACCGTCAGGCAGGCGCCATATCATGCGCATTAAAGGGAAAGTTCCCCCGATAAATTCACCCTCAACGTTAAAATAATAACGTATCTCTTTCAAACGACTTTGAACCAAACCTTCCAACTTACTTGAGCTCACGAGGTCAGCAAAGCCAGGCCATATCCAGGAACCACACTGGATATCAATGAAAAAATCACTGACGAAATTTAGAAAAAGCCCGTCTGGTATGAGCCACATTTCTCTACCCTCATCCACTGCGGGCAACGGATAGCAGCAGTGTCCATAGAAAGCGTCCCCCACCACCCAAGCGGACGTGAGGAGATCACTTCCACAGAAGACACACTGCGGCTGATCCTGGTTATCCTGTTAAACACACATCCAAAATTCGACAATTCTTAGACCTGGGGGAAACCTAAAATATTGCGGCTCCCAATATATACATTCTAATCTTAGTCTAAGTTTCCATCCGCATCTACTTCATCAATGCGGAACACCTCTACTACGGGAGAGCGAGAGTGTGGTCGCTCTTCCGAGTAGCGAAACCTCTTGGCGGGAGAGTAAAAAAAATACATAGATAAAAACCCAAATTACTAAAACCAAGTGGTCGACCAGACATAACCAAAGGAGAATTAAAATTATTCCCCACACTATTAATTTAGTTGTTCGCTATATCCGACACAACAATAAAAAAGCCATATTATATAAATTATCCAACATTCCACTTCATTACTCACGTTTTGAAGGGCGCCTGGCCTTCCAATAATACCTTTACCCAAAGCATTACAAGCCATGGTTAGTTGTTGGTTACTGTTCCGCCAAAAGATTTCAGTGAGAAGTGAGGAAGTCAGGGCTAGGGCGTCTTATCTATAATTGGATCGATCCCGCCCTTTTCTGAAGCCCATCCCCACTTCTCAATAATTTCCCCTTAGTCGGCCCCCCCATTTTTTCTGCAGCTCGTTGGCCAATAACTGAGCTTTAACCTTATTTGGTGAGGTTTTCTCTTTATAATTTCGGTGGGTGGATAATGCCAAAATCCCTCTTTTGATAACTGCAACAGCTATAACTGCTGACAGAACAATTCCTGACACTAGCAGGAACCATAGTCCTACATCATATAATAAACCATACAGCCCTGTACTTATCCCAATAATCGCCGTCCCTGCTACATCTTCTACAACTTCCCCGGCTGTCGTGGCCACAGTTTTTACTACACCTTTTATTGCCAATCCTATTCTCTCATACCAAGTACATACATGTTCTCCCTTATGATCATATTCGTCCCTGTGTCCACAATGCAGCCATCTTTCAGCAGGTTCGTGGCATGTGCCAGGGCCATAAATTTTATTAAATCCCAGCCAATCAAACCCTGTAACTATATCCCCTTTACAAAGGGTCTTCCTAAATGCGTGACCTTCTAAGATCTGCATCATAGAGTCAGGAGGCTTGGGGATCATTCTTAATCCTACCATTTTGGATAAGTCATGATCTTTGTCCCATCGCGTACAATATTCTCTACCCGCAGCTTGACTCCGGATCCATTGATTACTGTTATCCTTGATCCATACTGCCCCCTCATAGTTGGCATAATTCTCATCGCGATAACATACATTACAAAAATTCTGAAATCGGGAGACTTTATAACAGGGTATACGTGCTAATACAATTGTGCATTCATTAAAATCTTTCACGGACTCTCCCCCCTTACACAACATTTCCCATGGTCTTGGATTAGCATATAAGGCTGGTTTTTCAATGTCAGGCCAAATATCGTTCTCTTTAGAATACACCGTCACCATATATTGATATTTAACCCAATAATTCTCCGACTCTCCTAAGCAAGGTATCACATCCTGAACCATCTCATCTTTATTGAGCCCCCACCACGTCTTACTTTCATCTCTCGTATGTCCTTCTCTCCATGCTTGGAGCACTCCTTTAATCGTTAGGTTTGTGTTCAACCCTGTACAGTTATATATCCAATGAGTCAAAGGTGGTGTTCCTATCTCCACCAAGGGGCATCGTGGTAAAATTCCACTTATCCACTCCTTCCTATGCAATCTGTTATACATTCTCAATGCTACACATTGGTCAATTTTATCAAAATCCCCTTTTGGGACATTATATAAATCATCCGGTGTAGGAATACGTTGAGCCCACATCCGTGCCCATACTACTTTTAACATATTTATTCCCAAAGTTTTATTAAAGGTTGATTTCAATATATATATATCTCTTTTCCATATCCATGGAAAGGAATCATTTAGCCATACTTCATGTTTCACTTCTATTTTCTCTTGATCTAATGCATTTCCGGCATATAATCTAATAAAGTGACTCAGGATTAACCTTACATCACGCCTAAGCCCTATATCGGAGGGTGTAATTATATTACCCTCATCTGCATAACAAAACATATGATAGGGCTCAAAACAATATTTCATCATATTCCAATCACAATGGCTATTATTATACGACTGGGCCTTTTCTAACATTAACTTGCATCCTGGCCGTCGCATTATTACTAATTTCTTCTGTGATATTGGTGCAGGCTTTTTAAATTTTACAAACCTACGTAACTTAAAAAATTTAGGTGACCTACCTGACGATGAAGCAGGAGTACCTGGCAAGTAATCAGTGGTCCCGTTGGTCCCTGGCTCCTTGCACCGAAAGGTTATACAGTTCCAACATCGTTCCCATGCCGGGCGAAATTCGGTACAGGTGTCATTCCGTGGGGCCGCCGGGTAGGTAAAGTCAGGGGCGTCATGGTCTGTCTTCAACCAGTATCCACCTGTTGCATCTGGCAGTCTTGCACAATATTCGTTGAAGTACCAAGCAGGTTCTTCCTTCCCGATCTGGACCCAGTTTTTTCTGATGAGTCTTTGTTCTTGCTTCTTCAGACATAACAAGGTAATATTGACTGTAAAGTCGCTTGTTGTGTTATCAACTCGTAGAATCACTGGATGTGCACACTTGCTTTTTGATTTCGCAGGATATATAATACTTCTTCTCAAGACCTCTAGGGTTTCATTATAATATGTGCTGTTAAAGGTGCGAAGATAGGAATTTAGGGTTGCTATCTTCTCCCTTCTCCATTCTACCCCACAGGGTTTTTCCTCTCCAGCACCGCAGGCTCCCTTCTCCCTTCTCCATTCTTCACAAACATGCTTCACTTCCACCTTCCAACACGTCTGATTGGTTATTTTAGTGGTGCCATGTCGTATTTCTACTAGGTCGAGGGGATTAATCGGGGCTGTGCTAGCGATGCTAGATTTTTGTTTCATCAAATAATATATCAAAAATATTACCATACAACAAAGTGTGATAGCCACCAAAACTCCTCCATACCTCCAATTTTGTCGCTGGCGGTTAATAGCTTTAGGTTGTTCATCAACCGTGTCCGGTGGGTCTTCTAGCTTAGTACTAGAGCTTAGCTCTAGTATTACTAGCTTGCTACAACCTTGCTCTTCCTCCATCTCGTAGCTCCGTTTCATGCTTTCTTCTTTTGGTCTTGCCCTTTAAGGACTGTTGCGTTTTAATATCTCATTAGCTCCTCCTCCTTTTCTTGGGGGTTGGCCTTCATTACCCAGTTATCTTTTCTATATACAAAAATTTATTTTCTTTTAAATAAAAGGGTTTTTCCAATTTATTGATAATCAATCTTCCTAGCTTTTTTGATCTTTTGACCACTTATCTTCATCATGTCTGGCCCTTCCCTCCATTCCGCCTTTGACCTCGCGGCTGGAGTTTCCAATACTTTACCCATCTCCATCCGTTCCTCCTTGGAAAAAATGGAATGAGGGGCCCTTCTACACTTTCTCACCAATTCTTTCCATCTAGGTGATCTATACTCACATGGATTTGCCTTGTTAAAACTAGGACATCCACGTAGCGACCGATGCACTCGGCGGTCGCCAACTACATGTCCTTCACCGGTACAACCCGGGTATGGACATCCTTGCCACCATTTTTTCTCTGGGCGACTTTTATAGTCAGATTTTCCCCTGACATGGGTCACTCGCTCTTGCCCGAGCCTTCCCTCACTTAATGAATTCGCATTAAGTTTTTCTAGCTTTTCTGTGGCCACCTGGGCTAATGCCATCATCTTCTCATTACCACTAGGCCTTATTTTTTCACTCTTTTCATCTCTATAGGTTCTACCACTATACATTCTTATCTGTGCACTACTATGGCACTCCCTATAAAAAGTACATTTGGGGTGAAGCCGCTTGGCCTCCTCCTCCGTACTCATCGACACTTCCATTCCCAATGAGTATATACCCTCATAAGGTTTCATGGCCATCATTATTTTTACTTTTATCCAGTATCCTGTGTCCGACCTCGTATCTTGTTGAGGCGACACCACTGGACTCACCCTTACTACTGCTGTTTTAGCCTTATATTCCATTTTATCCAATGTAGCGTACATTAACACATTACTACTACACATACTACTAATATTTATTACCCTTTCTTGTGGGACGTCAGGTAATGTTTCCATCGGAATATCCCCTCGGGCTAACACACCATTGATTACTGTGGCCCAGGGTACCCCTGGTTCAACTACACACTTAGGTTCAACATATATTCGAGTTGGCGTCGCCTCCGAGCCAACAATAAGCGGAGCCGGGCGATACTCACCTCCTTCTGGCGGCCAGTTGTTGTAAAGCAGCGCCTGAAATCTTGGGTCGCATGTCCTCTCGTTTATCTCCATCGGCCAATAGGTCAGCAAATCGGAACTCAGCGACTTTATCGGGGTTTCCGCTCTAGTTAACTGCCACCCTTCGGCTTCCCCAGCTCTTATCAGTGAACCTCTTTCCATTCTCATCCAACAATGTTGACAATACAATACCTTCTCTCCATCCCACATACATTTACAATACTGTGCATCTGTATTCTCTTGCGAGGCTAAATCCCACTGAACATGCACTTTTATTCTAGGTAGGCTCTTTATTCTACAATACCCACATACCTGTATTTCAAATATCTTAGCCGTGCCTACCTCGCTCAAATCCGGCTTAAGCTCGTCCAACCAGCCTTCGTCGGATATCTGTTCCACATTCCCCTGGCTCCTCGACTCTTCGCTTCCACTACAAATTATGCAGGTCAAGATAGCCGGTTGCCAACTAAAATCTTCTACTCTATTAACAATATATCCTCTTATTGCATTTATCCAAAGATTAAATGCCCTACCAACCATTACTTCCTTTTCAGTCCTCCGCACGATGACAGCTCCTTTCACCATAACGAGCTTGACAAAGGCCGGCGTGGCTTGTTCCATCTTTTAATTATTTGTCTTACTCCTTAGCTTTAGGCTGAATTAACTGGCATTGGTTTTAGCTGCTCTACCCCTTGGAGTCCCTTCTTTTTTAATCGCACTGTATTTCTGTCTAAAACTTCTTCAATGATGTCAGATTGGTCATACTTCGCTTTTACTGCCTGACTATCGGATGGACCATGAGATTTTATCCACACTCTCTGTCCTACCTGAAATGGGCACTTTCCTTTCTGAGTGTTTTCTGTACTTTGCATTCGTCCTACCTCAGGAGCGACAAAGGGGCGCTGGTTTAACTCCTCTGAAGGGGAAGGTCTATCTGCTCTGCTCCTCCCATTCAAGTCCTTGACCAACTCCACCAATTTTTCACTCCATTCTTTTCCATTAGCATTTTTCCCGAGCCAACTTTTAACTAGGCCAATGGTTCGTTCAGCCACGCCATTAGCTTGAGGGGTGTAAGGCGGAGAGTAAGTCCTCATTATTCCCCACTTTTGACACCACCTGTCTATTGTAGCGTTTTTGAAATGAGTTCCATTGTCAGTTCTTAACTCTCTCGGTATGCCTAACCACATACAACCCTCTTCCAGTGTTTTTAGTACGCTATTAGCATTCGCATTACGTACCGCTTTTAATCCAAAATGTCCTGACATCGAATCTACAAGCACAACAAGATACTTCTCACCTTTAGTGCCGTTTACTCCCATGGGGCCTGCTACGTCCATGCAAACTGATGCCCATGGAACAGTGCTTTTAATCGTCAATCCGTCCACTCGCTGTCCTCGGCGTCCTGCATTATACTTATTACACAACTCGCAATTTCGTATAACTGAACGGATTTTCTTTTCTGGGATCCAAAGTTCCAGTTTCTCCAGCTCTCTCTTTGTGGGCAAGGCACCTCCATGGCCTAGCGCTCCATGTACGGCCTTAGTAACCTCACACACAAACTCATCTGGGACCACTTTTCCTCCTTTGGGAGTATTGTCCCATTTTTCTGCTCCTACAATTACCAATCTTCTCTCTTGGACGTATTTATCTATTTCATCATTTCCTCTCCAGTGAGCCCCCTCCTTGACGTGGGCTTTCTGGTGAACAACATCGATAGTCATATTTAACCTTAACTCGGCTATTTTCTTCCATAACTCAGCGTGAGCAATTTCTTTACTCCTCGCTCCTTCAAACCCATTTTCTTCCCAAATGGATAAATCTTCTCTGAGCGCCTGGGCGCAATAGTGACTATCGGTTATAAGTCTTACTCGACTCACGTGTAATCTTATGGCCTCCAACAATCCTTCTAACACCGCTGTAGCCTCTCCTGCTTGGGCACTACCAGGAGTCTGACCTTTTCGGCGGCATACCTCTTTACCATTGTGTTTCAGGATGAAGCCCCAGTGGGCATTCTGGTCTTCACCCTTTTTAGAACCATCTGTGTATAAAACCCATTCATATGGCTTCTCCTCACCATTTACAGTTTTCGCCTGTTTTTTAGATATGGATTTTGCTGGTCCTATCTCTAGGTCAGGGTCAAGCAGGATATCTTCCCACCTCCCCCATCTCACATTCGTCGCTTTAGTACTTTCTAGTGTGTCTTTACGCAGGTATCGATGTACTTGACTCTGCGTAACAACTTTTATGCCTTGTCCCTGGGCTAGGTCTTTTAATGTTCCCCAATATTTAGCAAGAACCGCTAATTCTCTCTCCTCCTGGGGAAACTTTTTCTCAACATTATTTATAGTATAAGTCCATAGTGTCACTAAGCCGGCACCTTCATTACTAACACTTACCATTGCATTATCTTCATCACATTGTATCTCGGCAACCAACCTGACTTCCAAGCTTCTCGGTTCGAGGCGTATAGCATTTTTTACTGCGTTTTTAAGCCCTTCTAAATTCTCTTGGTCTTTAGCCGACCAAGGCCAATCTTTTGTTTTCTTTTCATTAGGATTTTTACGCAATCGGGCATAAAGGGGTCTCGCAAATTTCTGATAATACGGAACATGATCTCGAACATAATTACACAGTCCTAATATTTTCTGTAGCTCGTTTTCGGACGTTGGAGGCAAAATCTGTTCTATTTTCTCTCGATACGCTTGCGACAGCCCCAAGTCTTCAGACACTTGGAATCCCAAGTAATCTACCTCAAACCTGGCCAGCTGACACTTCTTAAGATTTAGTTTTAATCCTGCCTCCGTCACTCGTTCGATTACGGCCTGCAGAATCTCCAAATGTTCCTCCTCCGTGTCACTAGCGATGAACACATCATCGATGTAAACTGTGACTGGGAGACCTTCCAAAATATGCAAGACAGCTGATTGAAATACATTCGGGGAGTTCTTATATCCTTGCGGCAACCTCTGCCAAACGTATGCTTTTCCTTTATGCGTAAACGCTGTTTTCCCTTGTGATGCTTTGGCAATTCTTAGGGAAAAGAATCCATTTGCAAGGTCAATACATGATTTATACTTCTTTACTCTTAATGTTTTTAAAGACGCCTGGGGGTTTATGAGGCTCGCTCGGTTAGCCACCGTTCGGCGGTTTAGAGCTTTAAAGTTAATGACTGGCCTCCATCCCCCTCCTACCGCTTCAGGTTTTTTAACAGCTTGAATTGGGCTATTGGTAATAGGGTTTAGCTCTTCACGAATAATGCCAAGTGCTAATAATTCTTTTACAATTACCTCCATTTCGGCCACTGCTCCGGGGTTGAGGGGATATTGCCTCACTGGCGGATGTACCCCCCCAATTATAATATGCACATAATTTGCGCCTAAATCACCGCAATCATTCTTAAAATGTGCGATGGCGGCTTTGTCTAGAATTTCACCTAATTTCTTTTTCCCTTCCAGTGTTAATACACTGTCTTGGATTTGTTGGGCTTTTACGGCAGGTACATCTACTGATTTATACCATTCTTGGTCGGGTATTATTTTTGTAGGGCCTACTTTCACTAATTTCGGTTTTAGTTTTTCCCATCTCTTTTTCGCAACTTGCCTTTTATTTTTAGGCTTTTCCATTTCTTCTGCATCTTTTAATGTCAACAAATTGTATGGTCCTAACACCCACACAATTCCCTTCCAAATTCCTACCGGCATTTTGGCAATCGAGCCATCAGCTACCATTACTTTTAGGTGTCCGATTCGTTTTAAGGCTCTACGGGTCATGGACACCTCGGCCCCTGTGTCTACTAAATAGGGCACTCCCTCCACCTTAGCATAAAGGTTATCCCCTATTCTGTAAACCCCTTCTAGGGTGACCCGTGCCTTTGTTTCCATTATTTCCCAGGCCCCCCGGAGGCTGCAGCCTTGCGAGCCTCGAGGAAGGCCTTCCTTTCTTCTGGGTTCAGTTTGTCAAATTCTTCTTTGGGCATATATGCTGGACCTGGTCTTCGCACTGCTGGCTGTTGTCTTGGTTGGGGCCTCGTCTGCTGTCCTGGCTGGGTGGCCTGTCTCTGATTCCAGTTCGTTCTCTGCTGCTGAGGTCTCACGTAGGGGACAGTCTGAACTGGTTGCTGAGCTCCCTGCTGGACCTGCTGTTCGCTCCCTCGGGTGCGACTAGCGACTGGTCCGGTCCTCCTTTTCTCAGCGTTATGCTTAGTTAGGCGATCCCACTTCTTAACGGAGGCTTCAATTTTCAGCGTCGTGCTATTTGGGGCCATCTTCACAAAGACAGCTTCGTTCCCTCTGTCCTTGACAATCATCCGCAGCACTTTGATATACCTATTTGGAGATATAACTTCCTTAATTTTGTGCCACACATTTAGCAGTGAAACGTCCCTTTTGAGTTGCTCTCTAGCCCTGCTAATATGGGCATCTTCATCCTCATCTTCGCCGTCCACCCATCTTTCGTAGACCTGTTGTGGTGTTTCGTATGGTCCGACAGGGCTAGCGATGATGTACTGAAGCCATAGTTTCTTAGCACCATCTCCTCCTGGGGCGTCTCTAATCATAGGCCATGTCTCAACTAAATACTCTTTAGCTGTCTCTAGCCTACCTTTTTGGCGAACCAGCTCCTTCAAGGTCTTAAATTGTTGCACATCCCCCTCCATGTCATGTGGTTGGGGCACTGGGTTTGGTACTATTGTAGTTGATCCCAGCTGTGTCACATATTGGGACTGTTGGTTCAAAGAGGTTCTTGGGGCAGCTGGTACCGTTACAGTAACCGCTGCTCCATCATTATCAGAACCTGAATTCAGGTCATCGTCGGCTCTCAGCTCACATTTTGCTTTATTATTTATTGCTTTTTTAAGCCTTCTCAACATAAAATCATGTGCCACCGCCACGTAGCCATCCCTGAAATTCTTAGTCAGGTCTTGGTGAATTAATAATGTGGTATATGGCGGGGCCTGTAAAATGTTAATAGCCTCGCGATAAATTATTCGCATAGTTAGAGGCATTTTACTATCTAGCTTATTGAGCCAGGCAGGTGGATAGGGGCGATCTACTTGCCCTGCCTCGGGTACGTAAGCTCTTCGCCCATCCTTTGTCTCGATCCATCCCAGGTTAAGATCTCTAGCTACCCTTGCTGAGGATTGGTACACGTCAAACGTAGGTTGAGGATTTTTCTTTCTTTTACTAACTGGTCTTGTAACTATTTTCGGGTTCTGGCCGGGGTTGCCCGGGTCATCTTCTGATGAGGTTGAGTCTTGGTCTTCGTCAGCGGGGTTAGCGCCAGTCACGGTCGACACAGGAGCTTGCTCTTCATCGTCTTCCTCTTCGCTCCCATCTCCTGGCATCGCTAACGGTCCCATCGAGTTTACATTTCCCATATGCCTTTTTTGCGAAACCTGTGGCAGGGGCACCGGCGTTATGGGGGGTTGTCCCGGAAAGAGCTCCCGTGCTGTTCCAGGGGTAGACGTGACGGGGCTAAAGGTCACCGTTCCCCTTGGGGCCTTGTTTTTTCCCTTTGGGGTTTGTCTGCTCGGTCCCTCTTGCTCTTCGTCTTCCACCTCCCGGGCAGCTTCTGCCTTCCTTCCACTTACCGGGAGAGGCACGGGAGATGTTTTAACTGGGGATGATGACTGGGGTGAGTCCCTGGGTTCTCCGTTT